>NW_026623576.1:371611-444579 GCF_030028575.1 Malurus melanocephalus | reverse complement strand
TTTACAGATATTCCTCTGAGGATTCACTGCACCAGGAGGTAGTTCCTCTGTTGGTATGCACGAAGTCTCCCTTGACCTTGTCCCAGCATTTGGAGTTTGTGCCACCCTTCTGCTGTTTCTTACAATCCAGGCTGACAGGGGCAGGTGTCTCCTCCTTCAGCCAGAAGTTCTTTCCAAGGAGCTAACAGCCTGTTCTCTCCTGTGAAACGCAATCCCCACATAAATGTGCTGATGCTCTGAGAAGTCAGAACAGGGATCATGCCACTTTTTGGCATTTTTAGGGCCACTTTGTGTCACTACAGATGCACAACCCACCATGAGCTGGGCCTTCCCTCCCAGTGATCAGGGATAAGTTGATACAGGAGACCAACGCTTTGGGCAGTGGATGTGTCTGCTGCCAGCGTGTTTTCCCAAAGCCAAGAGCACAGTTGTAAATGAGCTGAATGCTGAAGAGAAAGATTGTGGTAATATTTTAAAAGAATTGGATGTAAAGGTGGTTTTTAAGTAAGTGGAGAACAAGATTGTTCAGGACAACCCTGGTTGTGTCAATCTACAGCTGAAAGACCTAGAAGACTTCAGATCTTCAGGCAAAGATGGGACAAGGCACTATGATAATTCAAAGTGGATTCTGTCACAGTTTAAGAGACTTTATTGCCTCCCTTTTGGGCATTATGGGCTGCTACTTGGAGTTTTAGATATTACTAGAATGTCTCAGTTTGTTGGTGCCTCTGTTTCATTGTCCTTCAYTCTCTTTTCATCTCTTATATGTTTTGCTGTGAGCAACCACCACAGTGAATGAATCTGTTGGGAAGCTCTTGACAGAAAAAGAAGGAATAGCAGTAGCTTTCAAGTATGTAACAGCTGTAGGTGCTTTGACTCTTGTCCTATTAAAGCCTAGAAGATTTTGCTGGRAATCTGAGATGGAGTGACATGAAAAAGATGCAGATAATTGTGTGGAGGGAAGTGGAATCCTGTGTATGCAGAAGAGAAAAATGTGCGATCACTGCTGGTGACTGCACGTGTGAATTCCATCGCTCCACTTAGAAAAAGACCAGTGGCAGTAGCTTTTCCATTATTTGATCTTGTCTTAAACCCAGCCTTTTTTATTTATGCCTGCAAACAATCAGGCAGTGTATCAGTGACTGATACACAGATACTGACTGTATCAGTGTTTGTCCTCGGGAACCACAACAGTGTTTTTGTAGTCTGGAAACCACAAAGAGGACTTGTCACCTACAAAAATGGGTGCTGGGCAAGATGGTAACTTCCACCTCAAGCCATGTCTGAGGAGCTTGAGTTTGCTGGTTTGACAATCTGTCTGCACATATGTGGCACTGTGTGGCAGGGGCTGCTGGCAGAGTAGGATTTCGCACATTGTGGGGTTTATTAAGGGTTACACCACTGCATCCTTTTTCCCATGAAAGTTCATCAGTCTGGCATGAGACTGAACAAAGCTGTTGTACACATCAAAGCTGAAATAGATAAAGTTGTTGAACTGTAGTTCCACAAAGTATTTAATGCTTAGTATATATGTTTCTCTTCTACACTTTAGCTGTTCATTGTAACTTGGAGTTTGCTTTTCCATGTTTTACAATACTTGGTGGTTTTTTTTTTTTTAGTACTTGGGTTCACGTTTGATGAGGAGGCATGAAATTTATCCCACTAAACTCTAAATGCAGAGATGCTGCTGGCAGGATTTACAGATAGATAAACAAGTTCTGTTTAATTAAAAGCGKACCAGCTAAAGAAATGGCTAGATAATGAATACTTTAAACTTCTCTCCTGTTACTTAATTCGAGATAAGAGTGATAGTTAGTCTTCAGCTTTGATCCAGAAGTACAGGGATCCAGTTTCTGTCTCCATTTCCAGACSCACCTGTCACACATAGATAATAATCAGGGATAGTTTTACCTTTCCTAAAATAAGCCTAGAAGCATGAAAAGCTTCTTTTGGCCACTGGAGGTCACCCTAGCTCTACAGAAAAAAACCAACCCCAGAATCCAAGCCAAACCAAAAAAACCCACAAGMCCCTAAATACCATTAATTAACAACTGAACAGGGGAAAATTTCAAGATTGAGTGTTCTGGGACTTTCTTTGCTGTATTTATGGTGTGAAATGTGTGAGATAAAAACAAAAACAAAAACAAATTGAAAAATGTGACATATTTTTGCACAGGTTTTTTTTCAAATTGTGCATGTTTAGGATGTATTTTCAGCAAATAGTGTGGGAGTACACTTCCCACGTGCTCCTTTACATGCTGTGAAGATTTCAAATGCTCAGTGTGAGAGAGAAGGCACTATGCTAATGCTTATCCTCTTATCTTTACATAGGCAAGGATTTCTTCTACCACAACTTTTTTTTTCCAGCCTCATGTGACTGTTATCTGAAGCATCTGCTTCCCTTAGCTGGCCACCTATTTAGGAGGCCTATAGCATGAGGATACAGGAAACATAATTGCTGGAGTWTTGTAGTTTCTCAAAATTTCACTTTTGTCCTTCTTTGCCCCTCCAGACAGTAAAAGTGCAACATTTGCCTCCCAGCAGGCAAGTGACACGCTCAGCATGGCAAGCCCTGGTCACCAGGACCCAAACCCAGCTCTTGTTTCTCCTGGTTACTGATGCATATGCAAGCACTGTAAGTGGCACTGCAACAAGCACTGAGCTGCCTTCACTGAGTCTTGTTACCTGCTGCATGTGTAGCACCAAAAAAAGGCTGCAAAATCTGTGTGAAAAGGTGCTTTGACTTTATAGCTTTCACCCTGCCCTGCAGCAGCCCTGCCATCAGCTGTTGAACCATCCACTTTAAAGCCAGCTCGGGAAGGATGAAATTTTGGYAGTAATACACAAAATGGTTTCCTGCAGCAGAGCACTTTAGCATATGCTCAGGAATAGCTATGTGCCTGGCTTCAAATGGTGCATGAGAATATGGCTGAAGAATGTAAAAGCTTTTTTAAACAGTCAGAATTGTAAAGTTCTTGTACCAGAATGGTTATAAAGTTTCCTATCTCTAGTAGGTGCACTTGGAGATCTGACACTGGAAAACACCTTGCCTCAAAAAAGCCTTTAGATAAACACAGTCTGTCAACAGATAATATGAAAAATATAAGGGAGGGAAAATACAGAGTGACTGAGAATCTGCTCCAGCAGATTGACAGCCACCTAAACCACTGAAGCTGAGATTCAYCCTAGGCAAGGTGCAAGCCCCAGTTTCCTTTTACAATTTAGCTCTGAGGGAATTCCTCCTCCCTTCCTCCTGTCAATTGTGCAGGAGAAAGCATATGAGTCAATGAGGRTTGGCACCTCTCAAGCCACCTTTAGGTGACAGTCATGCCCTGTGGTGAGTAAGACGAGCTGTGCTGTCAGCAACATGAGAGACTTGGCTCGGAGCAGTCTGCCTGTTTCCCCGGGAAGACCTTTGTTGCAAKCGAGACAAGCTGGCAACCGAATGGCAGAAAAGGTCACAAATGTGCATTTCAAAGAGAAGATGTGGTCACTCTCATCTCTTTCTTTGAGGTGGTAACAAGCCGGTTTAATAGAAAAGTCATGCATACTTRAGTGTCGGTTTTTATGTGTATGAACATCCAATACTTAGTGCAAATAACCTTAAAGCCGTGTCTGGACTGTGATGATGCAAAGCGTGGCTGATGGGCTTGCAAGAAAAGTGTGTGCTGGATTAAAAGATGACCACATCATGGAGTGGAATCCCCTGGATTCATCTGTCTGCATTTATACTCACATTGCACTCAGTCTGTGTCGTGTCTGCAATTGGCGTGTGCAGAGAGCTGCAGCCCTGAAAGGAGTGTGAGGCAGCCCTGCAGTGCCTGACTTCATGTCTGTATCCCAAAAAAAGGCAACACATTTGGAAAGGGCTTGAGGCTCTGACGTTTTCATTTCAATCCAGTGTGGCCTTATTTTCTGGTGACAGAAAGTCAAAAAAATCTTTTTGTTTCCTGTTAGAAATGCTGGAAATGATTATGAATGGGGCTTTCACAAGTGCCCATTAACCCCTCTTGCAGGAGCATTGCTGCTTAGGTAAGGCTCGTGTATCAGCTCGAGTTGTTGGTGTCTTCATGGACTCTCACAGCACCTCTCACTCCTCTGAGGAGCTGTGAGGAGGTTAATATCATCATATTTGATTTCATTATGTATGTAAATGCTGTCAATAGGTCATTAGGATTGAGTCCTGAGCTCGAGTTTGAGGGAGGATAGAGAAACACTGCTCCAGGACAGCTCATGTGTCCCATGCACAAAAGCTATGGAGGGTAAAAATGTCAGTAAAAACATTTGGGGAAGGTGGGAAAATAGAGGAATAGACTCACAGCTGGTCTTGTGTTTGAGCATTGGTGCCATAGGAGGTACAGCCCCTCTGACACAAAGGTGTTATTTAAATCCTTTCCTGTCACAAACCTGTCTCCACAGCATTACAGACAGGAGGGAGAGGCTGGTACAAAGGACACCATGTGAAGGTCAAGGTGTGTGCTCTACTGCTTCCAGCTGGCAGAAATCTGAGACATTTAGAACGCTGACTTTGGATTTTCATCTGATTTACTAGCCTTCTGGGCTTATTTCTTTGAAAGTCAAGTGTGGGAAGAGGCCTTACTTGAGGTCTACAATTTTCCCTGTACTGTGTGAGTCTGTGCTTGAGTGGCGTCAGAGAGCAGCAGCAGCACCAGTTTCGCTCAGAGAGGTCTGATGAAGGCTGCCAGGACAAAGGGCTGAATCTGGAATGTCTGTGTGCTGTTCCTGTGGAAGTAGGGACAAGAAAGTCTCCAGGTGCAGCAGATACCCCTGGAGGAGGGGGGAATGTGTGTGGATGGGTCTGGAGGCACACACAGAAGGGAGAGTCCCAAGGGCACATGGGCACTGGGGCTATTGAGAAACCTCATTCTTTCCTTTTCAGAGTGAAACAGAAATCATGCATTTAACACCTCTCCAAACAGCTCTGTTGCTTTCAAAATGTTTTGTGTTCGCATCCTTTTTCTGCCATTCAATTTGAATGTTGGACTGGAAGAAGTCCTTCAGAGGAAGATAAGGTAGTTTCTAAGGGATTTGCAGCAAGAATTTTGCTGTGGGAGAACTCAAAGGGAAATTTTTTTAGAAAAGTTAATATTCGATCCTCCCTCCAATCTAATTTGGAAAATCAGATCTTTAGCTCCTGATAAAAACTGTGCCTGACAACTCTACAAAAACCAGCCATGCTTTAATCAGGAGACCTGGCATCTGAAARACATTATCCATCAGTCTGTCCTTAATACCACATCAACATCTTTGGGAGAAGCAGGACCTAACACAGGGCGATGTACTTGGAGCTCAACTTTGCTAATTATCTGTAACTGCCTGAGTGATTTTGGGCAAGYCTCTACACTCCTKCMACTGTTTTCTTGTCAGTCAAATACRGTTTTCCYGYTGAGTGCTATGAAGTCTGCCTTTTCTCAGGCACTCCAATGTTTCCARTCTGTTTACCAGTTCCTCCCTGTTTTCCCAGGACTGCTGCTTTTCTTGTTACCTCATGTTTGACAGGGAATTGGACAGCCATGGGGTAAGCTGCCTGCCCCTCATAGATCTCCCTAAGATAATGCAGGTCAGTCTCCATGAAGCTGTGTGGCACCCACCATCTCATGCTGACCTCTGCCACTGTGTGAGTATCTGACAACAACAACCAGAACCTATTGTGTGGTTTCAGCCCACTCACGGTCTTCCCTGCTCTTTTTATCAGTATCAATCCTAATGAAATGGTGACTCTATMATTTTTTAGATGGTGGAGATGAGCAGGTTAAAGTAAATCTTTGTGTATGCTTCTGAGCCTGGCTCWGTGCTAAGCTTGTTCTATTGTGGGTCATGAAACATAAGAGAGGGAGGTGGTGGTGATATCTGGATGTGTCAATCCGTGCCAACAGTTTTACCAAGTCCTTTCTTGGCTCCTTCATGGCAGGTTGCCTCTGAAAGAACAATTCAGTCTCTCACTTTCCCTTCCCCCTCAATAAGCTCAGTCCTGGTAACCTATTTTGTAGTTTCCATTTTATTCCTCTGAATTTTCCGAGAATATTTTGTCTCTGCTGGGATGATTTTGAAGTGCAGGCAGGTTGTTCAGGTGTCACTGTCATCCAAGCTGTGGTCAGAACATGCTCCGCTTCAGGGCTCAGGAACATCAGTCATAAGGGCTGCACRAATTCCTCTGCTTATCGGAGCAGGTGAGCCTTCTCTTCTGGCTGCTGCAGTGCTCAAAACATTGACAACACTCAGGAATGCTCTAATGGTATTTACCAGGACATCTCCATGGTAAGAATGAACCTGTTTCCATGCTTCCAGCTCTCACAGAGGTGGAAGGATTTCTCTCCCTGTCTATCACAGCAGTTCTACACAAGACAGGGGAAGGGGAAACTGTGTCTGCTTACAAGCCCGGCTCCTTTTCTGCCAGAACAGACACGCCTGGACAGAYTGCCAGCCCCTCTGTTCTCCCCCTTTTCCCTGTCTGCTGGGGCTGTCCTGAGGGTTTTTTTCCCAGCCAGCAAATTCTCTGTTGCATTTGTCCCTGGCTCTGCTGGAACCTGTTTCCACTGGGAGCTTGGAGATGTGGTTACCCCATGAGGCAACTTGCACATTCCTATTTTTAACATTATAAACTATAAAAAAACATCCCCAAAATTAACAGTTTGTCATGTCTGAGCTATCTACCAGTGAGGATGAATCATCCTCCCAGCCCACTTTGACAAGATTTGACCACGTAGCAGTGGGTGTGACATAAGCTCAGAAAGAGGGTACATATGGACATGTACACATGATCATTCACACGCTTATGCTATGTGTGCCATTGCTTCAGTGGAAGCTCACATCCCTGCTTTGCTTGCCTTGCATGGGCAGTGGAGGCATTTTCTCTGATTGCTCAGAATGTTCTGTTCCTGAGTCACCCAGGGTGTGCAATTATCAGGCCTTGTTTCTAGYTGTTGGGAGTTTGGTTGCTACACGCACAATTTTGGACATTTCTGAAAGGTCCTCTCTTCGAATGAAAAGATCACGAAGGAATTTAATATTTTAATTTTTATTACTTCTCAAAAACAAACAAAGAGACCTTTCCATGTTTGTTAAAAAATTGCTGAGAGGTGTGTCCTGAACTGCTCCTCTCAATTCCCCATGGGAGTTRCTGCAGTAAAGCATGATCATACATATCCAGCCAATCTTTCACTATGCATTGTACACGGTGAATAATAAYGTCTGACTGTGGGCCACAGTTTAGAGAACATAAAATTGGGCAATTTGCAGTAAAATTTGGATTTAGACACATTACTGCTWGTCTCCATCATTCCCAGTATAACAGACGGTGGAAAAAGGCATTAAAATAATAAATTGTCCACTGAAAAAGCTGTAAATCCAGACTGTGCTATGAATTTAGCACCACAGAACCGCCTTAATGAGCCATGGGCTGCCACCTACTGACATGCTGTTCAGCAGGAGACTGAAAGCAAGACGGCAGTAATGTTAGAAATAGTACTGGATTCACTGACAAGCTGCAGAGGTATGAAGAAATAGGTGAGGAGGCAAATCATTAGTCTGCTCGTGTTTGGAGCAGGAAATAACAGCTGCAGCTCAGGGAGGTGGCATTGTCACACTGTAACTGCTTGAACATCACAGAACTTTGTGGTAGGATTTTCTTCTTAGGATTTGTTTGCCACTGCCCTTCACCCTGCAAAATGGGCACGATATTTGGTCAGTGCAGTGGCACCAGAGGGATGGGTACTGCAAACAAAGGGGGCAGAAAGACATTCCTTTGAACCAGCACAACTTSAAGGAGTTCAAGCCTCAGTCAACCAGCTCAAAAGAAGAGAAGAAGAAGGGTAACTACTTTTGGGTTTCAGACAAGTCTCAAGATTGTGAGGATTTGATTTAGCACTGATGAAATCTTCAAATTATCAATACTGTAACCATCTGAGCAATTGAGATGCAAACAGAATTTTTGAAGAAATTGCAAACTGAGCTGGAAATCAGAAAATTATATATTAGTAAGAGAACTATTATTTAACATTACCAATAWAATTACCCTAATAAAATAATAGTTATATAATATGCAGTTTTGTTATTAAGAAGCATTTAGAGTTTAATACCTAGATATTAAAAGAAATGTACAATTCTGCTGTTGAATGGGCAGTRTAATTCCCCCCAATGGAGGAGTTCAGTTTCTGCATGGAAGAACCAAAGSTTTAAACAGCACAGCAAAGGGATTTAAAATGAAAGCAAAGGTAAATTATTTTTCACTTCCACTTTGTGTCTGTCATTATGAAATGTACCAATGAATGTGTATTTCCCAAAACATTTCCTGCACAGTGTGTGCAGGAAAGAACTAGATCATTATCTCTGGTCTCTGGACTGGGATTTATCTTGTGTGATTTCAGATACTTACATTGTCTTTTTGTACATTTTCTGCTAGATAGAAGATTTCCCAAGCACCTTAGAAATGCACATTCCAAAATGTGGCTCACCCCTCTTGCTTTAAATGCCTACCTGAAGATGAGATGAGCTGTGCTCCTTGCTGCTGGTGGTGAAGSGAACTGACAGAGCAAGTTCAGCCAAGCCCACCCCATCTCTCAGCTGAGTACTCAGAGTGCAGACATAGTTGGAAATGGCAGAAGGACAATTCCTAAATCCCCTACCAGCATCTCCTGCCCTTGGTTTGGAAAAGCTATGCAGAAGTAGAGAGAAGGAGAGTCAGTTTCTCTCACCATGTCTCTACACGATCCTGAGAAGCAGCTGTGCCAGCATCTGCCAGCACAAGGTGCCCATTGCTGCCCAAAAGCTTTGCAGGCAGCTCCTTGGGGTGGAGGGGATTGATCTCATGGTCTGCTCTCCTCATGCTTGCACCCAGGCAGTACTGGCCAGCCCCAAACACTGTGCAGATCATCCCTCCTTTCCATTTTTTTGCCTTTTCTGCTGTCAGAAGATTCAAAAAAGCCAAAGCGGGTGATAGTTCTTGTGAAGAGGACAAACCATCACCAACATTCCGACTGAAACAAGCAATTACTTCCCAGGTGAGAACATTTCAATGACAGGCTGCCTTAGGAGGAGAAAACAACAGGAACTGAGTGGGGGGTCATGGTTTGTCTGCATGAGAATATGCTCCAAGAACTTGCAAATTTAAATGAAAAACAAAGGAAAATTTAGGTTTAAGTTTTTTCCCCTGTAACCAACCTTACATCTCACAGCTGATCGATAATTTGCTTTGACATCTGAGTTGCAAAAAAAGAAGAGAGAAAAAGAGAAAATCATGGCAATATGCCACCTAATTATAGCTGCAACACAAAATCACTACTTCAGCTGTATCTGACAAACATCAGGGAAGCTTTAAATCTAGCTATGCATGAAATTTCTAACAGACTTATCACATGTGTGAAAATTGTCTGCAAAACATTGAAAAGGAGAAATTCTACACTTTATTGTATTCTAATTAAATAGACAATGAGGCACCATAACTGGATTTTTTTTTAAAGCCTTAGATACTTGCATATCTCATTATAATAATTAACAATACCACTGCAAGTGAAAATCAGTTTTGTGGAAGCTGATGCCCAAGTTGTCATGAAAGAGAATAGTGAGGAGAATTGCTTTCTACTTGGAGAAAATCAAGCTGTGAGATTTCAAAAATAATTATCATGACTGTGAAAAATCTGCTTGGCAGCTCATTTCATTTGCGTCTCAGGGTTGCCATTCTTTCTTTTCAATGATTTCTTGCTAGGTCTAAATACAGACCTCCAATCTGAAGTTAATTCCCCTCTTCAACTTCTAAACTCACTTTTGAAGTGAGCTGGGAAAGAATTATGTTTGGTGCCTTCTATGATACTCTACGTTTAACTGCACTTCATTTTCGCCACTGGATGTAGGCTTCAAAGTGCCACAGAGCTGTTAATCCATCCTCCAGTGTTTGCCATGTACTCCTACTGTAAGTTCTTATTCTGCTGTGGTTGGCACCAGAAAATGCAGGCTAGCCTTAGCAGGGGCACCAGGARTGTGTCCAAGGACTTTGCWCTCTGAGGTCTTGCTTTTGTGGCTKTGCAAATGYTTGYTTTTACTCTCCTTGGCAGTCTGAATGTTTGCATCAGGGTACATTATTTGTAATTAAAAGAGGAAAATGAGGAACCCTTGTAAACAGTTGCAAATGTTAAGCCTTGTTGCAAAGAATCCCTTGATGATTTACAGTGTAGGAGCAGTGCTCTGGTGATCACATATAGGGCTGGCATAGTTTGGTTTTAATGCATTGCTAAGGGAAGTGTCAAGGATATCCCTATAAGGGCAACTGGAATGAGCAGTGCTTTTTATGGGCTCCTGTTTGCACTGTGTACTTGAAATAAAACTGAACTATGCTCTAGTAAATTGTGTCTGTGCACAGAACCCTGGCAAAGAAAAAAAGGATCCAAAAAAACGCAAAGGGTTATAATCTCCTAAAAATGAATGGGCTTTCATGAAGATGTTGCTGATACATTTTTAATCTATTTGAAAATATATTAGTCTGTGAAAGACACAACATTAAGCAAATTCTTTTTCTCCCTTACTGCCTATTTTGCCTGCAATGGGTACCTTTTAAAAGGTATTCTTGATGCTAAATCTCTTCTGAAACAAGCTGTAAACCTGTGCATGGCTAGGATCATGACAAAACATGGCCAAAAGGAAGCCCAGACAGACAGAGAGGGATTCTTGGATGCGGAAGGAATTCTGCCTTAATTTGAAAAGGCATATAAAAATTTTGCAGGTATCTCTGCAGGTATTGTATCATGAAAAATTTGAGAGCAATGGTGAAAGCCTCTTTGCTTTATACGAGGCTTGTTACATCTGTTGACCAGATGCTCCACGAGATTTTTTTTGAATGTTTATATTTGCATGGGTTTATACTGTATACTTTGTGGGACTTTTTAAAGAGATGTGACATTACTCCTGCTATCTCTGCTTTGGGGGAAGTTCTCTCTATTAGCATTAATGTAGGACAATGCTCACTTTTTCCACATCTACCTAGAGAATTGGGAAGATACAGCTCTGAACCCTTTGGCCTGGAGGGAAAATATTCTGCATTTTAGGCAAGTGCTCAGACTGGTGGGCAGTGACACAAATTGAGGGCACAGCTTTCTTCACCCCTTTTTTCACCCTGACACTGTTACTGATGGACTCTGGACATCTGACTTGGCAAGTCCAGGGTTTGCGCTTCTGGGCTGAGAGGTCCAAATTCCTCCTGGGTGCTCTAGGGCTTTCTTGAACCGAGATGGTGACACATGACACCTTCTGTTTTCAAGTGGGGTAGATTAAATGCCACAGAGAGCAAAATTTTCTTTAGCAAACTCCTTTTATTCCAATGAGCACATCCTAATCGCTTGTTAGTGGACATTTGAAAGATGAGGCAATCCMCGATGCTCAAACCACCTGAAAAGTGTTTTCCTCACTTACAGATGTGACAGCTCTCCTCTCCTGCAGCTGTATTTATTGATTAACTGAGACTAATCAAATATTTAGCAAAGCGACCTGGGAGGCAGCCTTTAATAAAAAAATCTATGCAAAATAAACTTTACTGTATTGTAAAGCTGCATGTCACACCTGGAATGTTACTACTGGCGAATCAACAACAAAACACACATGACTATTTGTACATTCTGTTCTTACCATCAGGAAAGGAATTTTGGTCTCCAAGCTTTATGTACTAATTTTCCTCCTCTTCATAGGCTTGTCAAAAGTAGAACACCAGAGAAGCACTGCCGTTTCTTTTCCTGGACATTGGAGAAATCTCCATGTACCTCTGCAGTTCAGTGTAAAATATATATTCAGGCATTAATGATGCTGACTGATCCCTCAATGACTGACTCTGCTTGTGGGATGCAGAGYTGTCTTTGTCTCTCCATTTCTCCTRCTGTAGCTGTGACTCACCTTTTACTTAGATTTTTGTCACCCCATGCTAATCACCAGCTTTGGTCACGAAAGTCTCTCGTGTCAGTAAGTTGARGAAAACTCTAAAATGATGGATAAGCCACTGAAAATTGAATGTACAAGAAACATGTTTCTGATTTCAGCTGTTTTGAATGTGTCTTCTATCAGCAAAAATGAAATAACATTTSTATGACTGATTACAATGATTAGTGATAATTGAACAAAAAATTTTGCAACACTATAAAAATTTGAAACAGAAATATATTTTYTATGTATGATTTTCAAAATAAATGTGCATCTTAGGGAAGCGCAAAAAGGCTTTTCGTATACTGCTGAAAAAATGGTGTAGGACTCTATCTGAACTTCTTAGCACAACACTTATTTTCCATCCAAGACTATAGACCTTGTGTGAACACTGAGTATCTGGTTATTAGTTTTATTTCCCCTGGTTTGCTGCAGCTGGGTGGATACTGCCAGCCCCACTTCTGCTGCCTCAGCTGCTGCTCTGTGAGCATGGAGAGCTGCTGAGCCCGGGGCCAGCTCTCAGTGCAGTTGGCTGCACTGGCTTTTTACTCACTGTAAGGCTCCCTAAGGACCTGCTCAGATCCTTCAGCTCTGCTCCTCRGCTTCTGGCATCTGGACTTTAAGCATTTGCATTTCACTTGCACTGCCTTCCCATCCTTACAGAAATGGAACAAACAGATACACAGTTTGGTCCTGAGTTTGAGTCTGAAATGCTTTTAGCTGTAAATCCTTCAGCTGGTAAAGGCAGTGTTTATCAGGGAAAAGATTAAGTTTAAACCCAGCGTTTCCATGTTGATAACAGCATTATTATTGTCATCAAGCACAGGCACTGCCTATCTCACTAGTAAATAGCTCTGGTGTATCATTCGGCTTCAAGGTCTCTTCAAAGGATTTTTTGTTGTACTCTTGTTAGCTTTGGATTGACCTTGCATTGYTCCCCTTAAGTTTTTGCTTGTCTGAGGAACAAGCTTTAGAGAAATTTCATAATCGTTTACAAAGACAGAGCTAAATCTGCTCAAGTAGTTGTGTCATCGGGCACAAATGCTCCAACTAAAAGTTAATGTACAGTTATATTTCAAATACTTACATTTCAGTGGGTTAATATTTAATATTTGATTTATCTTAGATGTGGTTGTTGCAAGGGGAAGAGCATCAGTGTTCTTGTTGGCTGAAACTTCATTGCGAGCAGATACTTGTACAGACTCTCATACTCTCTTAGCTTCTGCAGTTCACCTGATCCAGTTGCCCATGRTGCTTCTTGGAGGCCAGCCAAGGTCCTGGGGCATGGAGCTGGGCTTGTGTCCAATGTGTTTGGATGATTTGTRGGTGCCCATGCAAAGAATATCTGCAAAACCTTTATTTTTTTTCACATTATGCGGTCTGACATCTTCAAGGRTTTTCATCATGTCCTCTTCTTTGGCTTCCAACAGTGGTGCTCCTGCGACTTCTCAACAGTGTCTCTGTCCTTCATTCTTGTCAAAGGTGACACTCTTTTTTAGTTCTACCAGCAACATCTTTGAAGAAATTTGCATGTAGCTGTTTCTATTATCCCAAGCTGAAGGTTGAAAAGGCCAGACCTCTACCAAAGCACGGTTCTTTGGGCARCTCTGCAGATGGTGCTTGGTCAATGTCATGCACGAGCTTCCACTTGTTCAGTGTGATGGACAAATGGTCTTCCATGCACCTTGTGATCAAAGCACATTCCTCTTCATCACACACACAGTGGTTCTAACAAGTAGAACATGCTGGAGCATTTGCRAATAATGAAGTTGTTATTTTAAATACAATATTTGAGGGATGTTTTGGTATTTCTGAACATAGAGTGAACCAAAACACTAATATACTTAGGTTACACAAATGAATGAAACTCTTCAGTCCATCTTCCTACTTCTGTAGCAGTCTTGGTTGGTCTAGAGGAATTTCAGTATTAACATTCTATTCACCTCCCACTTGGTCTCAGAATTACACAAAGTAGGGGTTATTTCAGGACCTGACTCAAGGTAYCTGCTCTAGGTGCCCAAATCAAAATCAGCATAGAGAGAGAAAGAATTCACATGCTGCTTCTTTGTGCAGACATCCCAGATTTGCAGCTCAGAAACCTGCCTTAGGATCCTTGAGCTGTAGCAGGATAGGACTGTGCCTCTGTATGCTCTGAAATTATTCAGTGTTTAAATATGTTCAACTATACATCATTACCTACTGACTGTAAAACTGGTGAACACTTTTCGATCATGCAAAGAATGTGTCTTATCTTGCACATTTTTTTTTAAATTAAAACCTTCAATTAGCACGGGAGACTGTTGCATTTTGCTTGGCAAAGTCTCAGTGACAGGCTTTGGTGGCCAGGGTTRCAAATATCACTGCAGTCATATAGAATCATAAATTACCACTTGGGCTGAAACTGTATGTGCCGAATGATTTTTCTTCAATACGTGGGACTTCAGAAGGTTTGAAAAATGGACTGAAATTTCTCTTGGTTGCACAACAACATTGATCCTCATAAGATGGAACACCTCTCATATCTCCCTTTAAAAGTCTAGTGTGTCCATAAAATGAATTGTTTCATATGAATGTCTTGGTTCTATGATTAATGGTAAAACTGAAGTTTTTTTTCATGATACAGGAAAATATTTAGCTTTATCCAAGAGGGAACACCAAAAGGACAAGTGGGATGTTCATCAGGGAAGAACATTTGACAGAGAAGAATTTAGTGGTGGCAAAATATTACAATTTTGCGTATTCTGGCTTTTTCCTTGGTTGTTTCTCTCTGTAAGTGCTATTTCTATTACTGTGATAATATCAATAGGTGTAGAACAAAAAGTGCTGCAGGAAATGGGATTTGTGTTTGTATGTGTCTGATGGCTTCATGGCCTTGTTTAAATTGGGAGTGGGTTCAGGCAGAGTTTGATGTATAATAACAGTGTCTCAGCCATCCCCTCGTCACCCAGGAGCACCTCAAACAACTCCATGCTCATGGCTTGCTCTGAGCAGCTCTCATTTGGGATTCTCCAGGGTACCTGAGACACCTGCCTGGGCCTGGCAGATATTCCAGGAGATTTAGGAGAGACTGTGCTCCTCCAAAGGGGCAGGTGCAGGCAAGGTGAATACTCAGTGTCACCCAAAATGCTGTCGGCTATCAGTGCTCACGCAACTAAATCACTCTCTCAGACCCCTTCTGTAGTCAAGGAGGATCAATAATCATGTCTAGAGGATTGTTCAGGATACTAGGTAAGTCAAATCATGCTGCTATTTCTTTTTCTGTTGTCTGCRGAAGACTCTTCAGATGATAATGCTCCCAATGCTAAGCATCTCTGTTTGATTAGATCTGGGTTTGTACATCTCGTGTTCCAGATGACACGGTAGCTGTGCAGAAAAGCATATGCTGATTCTAATTAGTTTCTGATTAGATCTAGGCAAAGTGTTTTTCTCTGAATAACATATTTACAAAAAAGCCCCTACTGTTTCAAGGTGGCTGATAATAATTCATGATATTTATGTCAGTTTTGCTGAAAGACTGGGTTACATAAAAAAGACAGCATGTTGTAAGGAAGAGTCAGAGGAGTTTGCTTTGATCTTTTTTGAAATGCTTGTTCCCACATTTGTCTTCAGGGTGAACTTCTTATGCTGACAAGAGAAAAAGAGGACAGACACCATATTGCCAGAAGAGGGGAAACATGCTGCCTCCTCTTCCTCAGACCCCTGTGGTTTGCCTGCTGATAGTAATTCAGTGTCTTATTCTCATTATTTTTCAACTGCTGATTGGAAGCCTGTTAATCCTTGAAAATGGTGGGTTGGTCGGTAGACTGAAGCTGTGGTACATCATGCCACGTACCTCTGCTTCTCTTGGCTGCTGGATTGTTTTTATTCACTCAGCCTCAGAGCAGCAGCCAGTTTGCTGGAGGTAGGGCTGGCCTCCCTGAGCTTGGGCTGCACCTCTGCCTTGCTGGGGCTGTTCCAGACAAGAGTTCACCTTCTTCTCCTGCTTGAGATCCTTCTGGCCCTTTCCAGGAGTGTGAGGTGAACACATGTGTCCTCTGACAATGTTGCCTCAGCCTCTTCTGCTGGCAATTATCTCAGCTTTGTAAACATAAGCCAAGAAAGAACTGGATTAGAAAGGAGACTGGGTTTTAAATTTCCCTCTTATGGAGTCATTCTCATTCTGCTTAGAGTATTTCAGAATATTGCACAAAACAGACAGGGATAAAGGGGATGGATTACAACACCATCAAGGGACAGCCCACAGCTCGGTTGTAATGAAACTCCTGGAGCAGGCACATCCCTTARGAGGGTCTCACACATCCCTGATGTGGATGCTGGAACTGTCAGATTGCTGCCCACAGCCTGTGCTGCCTCCTTCAGCAGGCTGGTGAGACTTGCCTTTTGTTTCCATTCCCTTTCCTCCCCTTTTATTTTTCCCTCTAGAGAGCAAATGTCAGGATGACAGCACATTTTTCAGGGGCATTGTTTTGCTGGCTTGTTTTGACAAGGACTGGCGCACAGCACAGCTCCATCCCCATGAATGTGTCTGTGTGACATAATGAGCAGCAGTCATTGCAGAGCATTCCAACTCATCCTGGAAAAGGCAGGGGAAACCTGAGATAACTCAGCCTAAGCAGCCAGGACTTCTGAAGCTTTATTAAACACCTAATTTTCTCCATCAGCTAAAGAAAGAATAAACAAGTTAAAGGGGGAGCAACTGCTTCCCACAGTGCTGATCCTATTGAGCTACAAAACAAATGTCTGAGGAGGGAAGACCAAATGCTCTCCCTCCATCTTCACTGCATGCATTGGCAAAGACTGGAAAAGAAAAAAAGTTGCAACGACATTAAAATATAGTAGTAGAGGATTAGTGAGAGTTCTTGGAAATTCAGTTAATTTCAGGTCTTGAGTAAATTGCCTTTTAAAGGCTTTCTGTGTATCAACAGGGATTGCTGTAGAAGAGATRTTTAATTTATTTACATGCTGTATTAAATTAGATAATTTACARAAATTATCAGTCATAAATTGGCTATGGAGTGAATCAATCTGATCTCTACGAATTAGTTTATCTGTGACCTGTTTTAAACTACCTGATAGGATTCTGATGCAGGATTAATTAATTATTTAATTAAACAGGGCAAATGTTGTCACTCTGATTGAGGTTCTAGCTCTCTYCTCTTACGAATCACTGCTGTAAGAGCTCATCTCAGTGGCCATGCATTGCTCCATGATATACTCCTCATCTGAAAGACTTCTCTCACTGCCCAAAAAAATCTATAAAATATTCTCTTTGATACCCATCGACCCAATTGCTTTTTTCTATACTGCTGARCTCATTTCCTCTGAGGTAATTGAGTCAATTGCTTTCTCATTATTTAGCAGATCCAGCTTTGGCATTTTAATTTTAGATATTCAATAATTTCTAGYCTGTCAGCTCCTAACTTTGATGTACACATCTCTTTATTACTATATATTAACAATTTCCTTATTATTAATTTTGATGCAGTTGATATTTAATTACTAAGGAGCACTTAACTTATTACTCATGAATTGCTCTGTTTTWAAATTATTTTTATAATGTATTTATTATTAATGCATATGCATAATTTGAAATTGAAAACAGATGTACAGATTTATATACAAAATTATGGACAGTAAAATGCAATTCGCTGGAAAGTTGAAAAAGTTATTTGGAAGTTTATATAGCTAAAGAATAGTCAGATATTTAAGTATCTATATTAAAATGATATTCAAAAATTATTTGTCACTGTTAACATGTATTCAGCAACTAGGAGAGGGACAGGCACTTAGAAGCAAGGAAAGTGAAATATGATATGCAATATTTGATGCATAATTTTAGATGTAAATTGAGAAGCATGTGGAAGAAGTTGATGCGAAAGAGAGAGAGGAGAATGAAGGGGAAAACTGCTACCACACAGTGTCCTCATTTTTCAGAAGTTGTTCTGCCTCTCTTTTTCCTCTCCATTTAACTGTGGAAACTTTCAGCATCTGTTTAAAAACTTCTTTACTTGCAGCAGGTCTAGAATGCCACCTTTAGCACTTTACTGACCTTTTCTTTGAGGTCGTGGCTGGGATAAATTAGCACTGAAAAGATAACTTTCAAGGCAACCTTGAGCAAGTGCCAGCTCACTAACTTGGGCTCTGAAGATCTCCTTTAGCTGGACTTATAAGGAGTTGGTGTTGTGTGCTTGTGAGCTGTTTCATGGTGACCCATGATGTAAATTTTTATTTTATTTTTATCCAAACACTTTGTTCAGGCTGTTTCCTGTGGTTTTGGTGTTATTGGTCAATATGTGGTGCGGTTGTATCCTGATTGCACAGGGATTCATGGGCATGTACAAACTAATGCTCCTTTACCATGGTGTCCTGGAAAAGGAAAACTCTTCCTGTGCTCCAGAAGCAGCATCTTTGTGACTGCAGTGCTCTGGAGGTTGAGTTTTTCCTGGCCTGACATGATCCCCCAGGATGAAGGGTGTTACAGCAGGCATTGCCTATTGGGATTCTCTTTACACGGCTGGCCTTTGTTGCTGAATCACAAGCATTTATTGACTTTATCTGACAAACTGATGCTCGTGCTTTACCTTTCTGAATGCTAAGATGCTGCTTGTGAATTTAATKCAGGACGTGAGCCTGCTGCTGGTGCCAGAAATGTGGTGACAAACACATCTGCAGCATGAAAAACTAGAAAATCAAGGAGGCAGTGACAACAGGCCAGGCACAAGTCAAGGCAGTGTCTGGAAAAGGTCGGTCCTGTGMACACAAGAGGGGAACAAACCTTGGGCTAATGAACTTGCATAAATTAACTTTTGGCACTCCCTTCCCTCTTGGGACTCTRGATGCAGTAACACTAACAAAATGCAGACAGATGCTTCAGTTCATAGTCTCTTCATTAAATTAGAAAACACTTCCAAACAAAAAGCCAAGTGAGAACATGAAAAAAAAGGTAAATAGCAAAAAAACCTACTTGGAGGGTGTCAAAGGGAAGAGAATGCCCGCTGAGGAACCCTTTCCTCTGCCTCACTCCCTCATGTGTTGGAAATTTCGTCCCAGCAAGCCATTCTTTGTTGTCAAAGGCTTTTCTTTGATGCCCCTCTACAGGGACAAGCCCTATGGCTTGTGGACCTGATAGTGGAGCTTCTGCCCCAAGGAAACCAAACTCCCAGACAAAATCTCCTCCACTGTCATTCTCCAGACTTAACTACATTATATGATTATCAGACCCTTCCCAGAGTCTTCTCAGAGCAATTTCTGCCCTTGCAAAATGCATCTTATTTTCCAGCTCTCTAATCCAGCATAATGCATAATGGTTGCTTMCTCTGTTTTTCAGCAGTTGTTACCTGTAGTGAGGAGTACCTAGTCTGTTGTACTACTAGTAGTACCAGTAAGCAGCACCAGTAGTAGCAAGTACCTAGGATGGAAGTAAATCTGTTCTACAAAAGAATTCTTAAAAGCTTGGAAGCTCTGAAGTGCTGGCACTAATTCCAGAAACTGACCAGTCTCTTACTCTATGTGTTCTTGGTTTTGTTGGTGAGCATAAAAAGCATCAATTAGCAGGCACTTCCAGAGTGCTCTTTTCCTGCATGTTAAGGAATAGGCAAATTAGCAGTTAAATTTGGCTTCATGTATTGTGCATTATTAGATCAATTCTCACCTAGTCCCAGCGGAAGGGACAGCACTCAGTTTGCTAATGTGTTTGTAATATTAGACAGCCCTTGAAATGTGGCACTGTATTTCAAAGTGACCTAAAAGACATTTAAGGAAAATTTCATATGGGAAAAAAAAGCTGATGAAGTGTTTATAAGTATTTACATATTTGTTAAGAACATGACACTCAGCCTTAATTTCAGCACTGTGGTAACACTTGGTAGTACCCAAAGAGGGCAGGATACTTCTATGGTGATTCTGAACTTTAGTTTGTGTGAGCATGTGGAAGGCACCACTGAGCTCCAGGTCTTTCACTGTCCTCGGAGAGCAATGTATAACGCTGATATCTATGACCCTGTAAACTACTCTGCACTGACAGACTGTGTCACTGGCAAATTGTCACCCAAAATGAAATGTCATCTCAAATTCCTGTTCTCTCTGTGCTTTGCATAGTTAGAAGACTACTGCCTGTGAGAAGGCAAGAATGGCAAATCACAATACGCAGAGTAACCTAAATTCAACACCAGTAAGGGATCAGGTGTGTGTAATGCAGAGGCATCTTTGGTGGGGTTCCTCGGGCCAACTTCCTYTATAGGCCACAGGGAGGAACAAGAATCCTCACTCTAAACAAGGGAGAAGAAAGCACTTCCCATTCTAAATATGAATTTAATGGATTGGACAGAGCATATCTGAAAACATACCCTCTAACCAGGCTCTTGTGATGACTAGCTTAAATGTAGATTGTAGACATTGGAAATACGAGATAAAGATGAATCCCTCTTTATCAGAATCCTCATTTTTCAGAGAATGTATGTTATGACAACATTTATTGCTCTAGGTGCTTTTGATTAGTCCCAAAAGTTATTTGCTTCTGGCCCTGTCTTTTCTGCTGAGGTAGGCATACATGTGGATTTTCTGTTCTGAGTCTACTTTGAGTAGATAAATGTTGCACCATCCCACTGTTGTCCCTTACTGCATTCAAATTTGTCATTTTCCTTGAGAACTCAGCATACTGTGTAGATTTTCATTTCACTACACTTCTAGATGTGTGTGTATCAGCAAAAACTTGTTTTATAGAGCATACTTTATGCAGAGTTGAGGGTCATGAAATATGTGATGGTTTAGCATTTCAATGGAAACCATATACCACGTTTGCTGTCATTACACTGCTGAAGGAGAATAASAGAAATTAGTTTACCTACTTGCTGCTTATCAGGTACCCAAATGCTGCACTGATTACTGCTTTTCTGGGCAGGATATACATTTCTGCATCTTTAGAGGGGRAAAAAAAAGGATTGAATACTACTGAGACTTGGTTTTTCAAGTCAGGTGAAATGCTGGTTTTGTGGCAAGCTACAAAAACATAATTAGAGGCAATATAAACCCTATTAAGAAGTTTAGACCCTTCTGCYACGAAGATGTGCATTTTTTGTTGCAATACACAAATCTCTTTCTAATGAAAACAGAAGAGTCTCAAAACCGTTCAGATGAGTTTCTCAAACAATGATAAAAAGATCATATGGCTCAGTCAATTTGCATACAGGTTATCAGGGCATTTTCAGCCCATAGGAAATAATTTTGTTTCATGCTGTTTATCACCACTGCCATGAAATCTGCCAGTCTTGGTGTCTTGTATTTTCCAGCACCAGTTATGTGAGGACTCCAAAGCTCAAGTGTCCAGTATTTCCTGKAAGGAAGAAACTTGGTGAGAAAATGAAGAGATCCATCATTTGCCTGTGCAGCTCACTCTGGTTCCTGCATTATCCTGCACTTAAAGAGTGGCCTTGAACCTCTGASAGGGTTATGAAGCAATGTTCATCAGTTCTTTGCTCCAGGCASCACTTGTTTTGCCAACTTGAATCACCTCAAAGTTAAGTGCCYGAATTCTTTCTCTAGTTAATGAAGAGAAATCGCCACTTTCACAGAGTAATTCATCTCTGCTGGTTTAGACATCTTGGCTGGGGCTTGTACTCCAACCCCATGTTTCTATGGGATCCGTGGCTAASTGAAAGTCATCAATGTACTCACTTGTACCAGAGCTTCTCTTTAGCCTTTCATGAAGAATCTATGTTCATAACAAAAATAACAGAGAAAAGGGGATTTTTTTTTTTTACTTCAGTGAGAGGAAAATATCATTCTTTCCAAAGGTGAGAAAAAGATGCACGAGAATCGGTATGTGAGAGAAAGACAGAAGATGACTAAAGTGAAGGAAAAGTGACTATTTCCAAACATGTTAAACAGCCARCTTACTCTGGATTTGCTTTGATTTAATGGCAACAATTCTGCCTACTTCAAGGCATGGATAAAACCAGACAGCACTGCAAATGAACCCATTAAGTAATTAATGATCACTGTGATAGGAATGTTTAGAAAGCTGAAAAATTGGGCCAACTTTAAGCACTAAAATTTAGTGCCTTCGCTAAATTAATTGCTTAACATCATACTTCCCAATAATGGCTAAATCTTACAGAACATGAATCATCACTGTTTTGTACACAAACCTGTTAATCCTTAACACTAATCCTGAATTAGCTGTGAGTATGCAATATCAAGTAGCTGATACTGTGCAGTTAGCATCACTGTGCCTAAAAGAACCCCCACAACAAATGTGAGTTTTTATTCCAGGGGCTCATGCATCAAGTTCCAGATCTCACGGGTATGAAAGTCAACAAATGATGCAGTAGGAMTGTTCTTTTTAAGCTGTTCATTTAAAGCCCTTTTTGCTGAGGTTAGGACAGCGTGGTGCTGTGTTTGTAACTACGAGATGCGCAGTGAAGCTGAATTAAGATTCTCATTCTTTTWAATGACTCACCACTGTAAACAGTACAGGCTGATACAGCCCATTGGAGTTTTATTTGTGTCAAAGGCAATGCTTGTAATGTATCTGAGAATGTAAACCTTGGGCACTTCTGACCTCTAAATTCTCCGAATTCCAATGAACAGTAGCTACAGTACTATTTTATTTCACGATGCAATACTCATTTATCAGTGATTATCTTGAACTTTATCCCTCTTTGATTTTATAGAGTTAACGGTTGATGAAATCAGGATAGCACAGCACAGACAGTATTGCTGAAACTCATGTAATGATTAGCTTGACAACATATCCTTAAAGTGAACGAAAGAAATTTACCTAAAATTTTTTCTTTCCTCATGCATCCATGAGAGGAAAAAGTAATAAGTAAAGAATTATTGTGTGAAAGGAAGCTTTGAATTAACTGTGTACTTTCTCTCTGTATTTTCTGAGTGGACTCTGAAAACTTCTCTTGAAACTCAGAGATAGTTCACAAGTTGTAACTTTGGTTACCAAAACTTTAGGTACTCAGCCGAGCTTAGGAAGTAGTCTCCTTCTTTGTCTAAATATAGACTCCCTTCGGAGAGAGAGGCTCCCTTGGGGAGTGATTGAAAGCAGAAATATAATTTTGAGTTCTTTGAGGTCACAGAAATACACCTGTCTCAAGTTATCTTGCCATGGCTTGTTTCCTCAGCAGGAGGGACRCTTGGCAGGTACAAAAGCAAAGCCTGTGGCAGTCAGCGATGCAGGAATTTATGCCACCAGCTGGGAGAAGCTCTGGAGTGAAGCTGAGTGAGTTTCAACATGGTGATACTTTTATCTCCCCCTTGTGCATAAAGGGAACTCAGGAAGATCAGACTTATTTGGAAGTACTGAAAACTCAAAAGCAGGTGTTGGTAAAGCTGTGCACCACATTCATGGTTGGTCAACATTTTCCAGAATGACAAGGCAAATGGTTGTACCATGCCTGCTTTGCTAATGTCTGATGTTTCATGCATCCCTATTCAAATTTTAAGAGGGGTGACAATATTTACTGAATAAAACTGAAGATTTTGCAATCTTTGCCTATTTTTTAATAGAGAACTAGATGGAAACATCAAAAGATCCACCTTTGTCTTGTGGAATATTTTGGGGATGATGTAAATTGCTACAGTTACTGTGAGGTATAGGTGTAGCAGATGAAGGTTTCAGTTTTATCAGTTACAGAAGCTKCTCTCTCATACCAATAGGAGATCAAGATTTAATCTGGCATGTTTTCTATTATTCAGCCTTCCTTTCCTTGGCGCAAATATATATACTAATAGTACATTAAAAGTTAGCTTTTAGCCTTTTTGTATTTTATTTGAAATGAATATGTTTTCACAAAACTATTATCAGGTTAAAAAGATTTAGTTCTATAACTTTCTTTTAAGTATTAGGATTCATTATTTTCATAACTGTCAGCCTCACTACTATTTAAGGAGGTCTGATGTATGTAGTTTTTGAAAAGCACAGGAAGGAGGAAGATTTRTGGGAATGGCAACCTTTTGCACTGAGTCATAYGAAACATCTTCCGATCTCTCCTGATATGACATCAGCAAATTTCAATGCATGGGAGAAAACAAAAAGTGGATGAGTGCCAGAATATGCTAGAGAGAATGGAAAGTTTCTTCTAGACTGGGAATCATAAGAATCTGAAATGTTTGTATGTAGTAGGTCAGCAGTGTTCGCCGCTCATCCTCTAGTCTAGGGTGTAGGAATATGGGAATTGATGGTTTTGCTTCTTTGAAAATGCCACTACAACATAAAAAATCAGGAAGAGCTAAAGGCCAAAATTAATATCAGACCAAATATCAAAAAATATTTGCAGCTCTTCTAGGAATCAAATGGTTGCTTCATTAAATAAGAAATACAGACCAGACATGATGATTCTTATGGCAGACACAGAATTTTAAAGATACTTCTTAATAGAAAAATTCCAGAGCTGAGAAAAAGTGATCAGAAAAATGTAAGACACGAGGAATATTAATTTCTGGAAACTATTTTGAAGGTCTTCAGCTGAAAATAGAAATGAGCTTGTTGCATCAAAACTTAAAAGCAATACTCCAGATGAATGACCAGCAGAAAAATACMCAAGATTTTCAAGCTTAACAACTTTTTCTTGACTACATGTGTAAAATTAGAAGATTCTGTGGAACGTGATAATAATGGGGTCAGTAAAAATAAGCATAACTCCTATTTTCTTCTGAAGGACATAGATATTTTACTCTTGCAATATATAAATGATTCCAATTAATCATTAAAAAATGAAATAAAATTGCAAAAATATAAAAATAAATTAAATAATTTTGGAATTCTTATTAATAGTTGAAGACTGGTGCAGGTTATCTTCAAACTGATATAGATTTAAACATTTTTCAGTGCATTAAAGACTATGCATTTGATTACTGTACATTACACTGCATTTGATATGAAATCCATGGTGAATTTGTTATAGTTAGGTAAMTAATTTGGGAGATTATTTGAAAGTATTATTTGGACCTGTTTCAAGGTTACAGTGTGAAAAGATAAACTGGTTTTTAAACAACTCAGTACAATGAACTTAACTTAAAAAATGTTCCATAAGTTTCAAAAGAACTATATATAGCATTGTGAGAGTACTGCAGCACAATTCAGGATGATTTATTAGGATCACCAGTTCTAAGGCTTATGGGCAGAAAGATAAAAACTTCAGTACTGACACCTTGAAAGCCTTGTGACACAGAGACAATTAGCCCTGTAGAAGTTATAAAAAGAAGCGTGGGTCATGAAAATGCTTTGACAAGAATGCTGCCCAGTCATTTTCTTTTGAAGAGAGAAAATGAGAGCTTCGAAAATGAATGTGCTGGCACCTCCTAAGAAAGAAATCYACTGTTTCCTCTACCTTAAGGTTACATCTATAGCTTTACTAACTATGGTAGTAAGGAAAGAGGACACTCTTGTAGAAGGAAGTGCAAACAGCTGAACACAACTAGCAGTGTCACCGTCTCCCTTTTTTTGAGGTCAGAATGTTTTGGAAAGGTGACAAACTGTCCCTGTGGTTGCTGGGAGTACAAGATTCAGGACACTCCAGCACAGCTCTATGTGGGAAATGCATAGCATGCTCTATGAGGAGTTTGGTAGAGAACAAAAAAAGTGCTGATGTAAGAGAGCCACAGTATTTGAGYTACAGTAAGCGATGACAAATTTACTAACAACTGATGAAACAGGAAATTATTATTGAAAACAAGAACTGTTGTAATTCTGTTCCTGGATATCATGTGTAAAAAGCCCAAAAAACCCCAAACATTGTTTATTTTTACATCTTCTCCATCTTGGTTGCTGACCCATTTGATTTTTATKAAWAAAMCCCACAGAAATAAAACCMCAAAATAGAAYAGCTGTCATAGAAAAAAGATGACRATGTCTTCCATATGTGACTTATCTTGGAATTAGGTCAAAGAAAAAAATAAATTGTGCCTTGTGAAATTATTATAAGACAAGTTAGCAGAGGGAAAGCAGGAAGAATTCCTTTATAGTGAGGAACTTGTAGCATCACYATTCATACCCTGCAGACTATTAGAATATGATAGAAATTATAGTATGTACCTGTGAATGGTGGTTTTGTTATCCCAGGGAAAAAGTTTATGCTTCTAAGGGTAAGTGGTCTGATTTTCAGGTACCTTTAATATGTGCACGGTGCACCAAAATTCATGGTCTGCGCTGGATTGTGCAAAATTCGTGGTTTCTGCTCAATGAAACAAAAGGAAGCTGTGGGTGCTCAGTGTCAGTTAAAAACCCAGTCACTTCTTCAAGCAGGTTCATATACTGATGTGGGCCCTTGATTTCAGATATTYAGCTTTCAAAATTTCAAGTTTGCTACAGATTTATGAAGCAAACCATCCAGTGAAGAATTTACCTCTGTGCTCCTCAGTGGTTTTTGTTGCTGTTCTAAGGGAAAGCAGCGCCAGATGTCTCTCTGAGCAGATAAGATTATGATAAGCCCCAGTAGTTCAGTAAAGTCTTTCTCACTCATTTTATAKCATACAATAAAATATGTTTATATTTTACTTTTTTGTTCTCAGGRTTTTCCTTACATAATTCATGGGATAGTTTTATTTTATTGTTACCGGTCAAGGATCATCAATAAATTTGGCAGAAGGCAAAGGAACAAGTTCTGTTAATTGCACATATGCAAGCTTGCTAGTACAGTGATGTGGTCAGGGTGCATTTAAGGTGAAAATGTGTTCCTTTTTTGTGTAACAAATGCATTTTAGGAAGATTAAGAACAAAAGATGCCTGTCTTGCACATGATAATTTTCAGGTGTTTTTGAAAAAGCTCAGAGCTCTTGGTGTCTCTACTGATAGGCCTTTGAYTCACACTTACTCCAACATATCATATTATTTTTCATGTACTGTTTAAGCTAAACTGTAGATCATGGTTTTTCAAATAAATTTGAATAATGTAARAAGTGGCTTGTTATTTAAACAACTTTAATTTTGAACCCATATATTTGAACCAGATAGAAGTCCAGCTTCTTAATATTCCTTGACATGCTGCCAGCTCCACACTTGTGCAGAAATTTAGGAGTGATTATTGATGTGTAAGCTCCCCACCTCCCATTCCTTAGGCTTTTCTCCAATAACACTGCAGCAGTAGAAACTGCATGCCTTTGAAACTGAATGAGGAATTTGACTGAGCCCAATGGAGAGTGAGAACAGAACTTCTGACAGGTGAGGAATGGAGAGACAAAATCCCCTTGCAAGTGTCTCTATGAGACAATCAGCATCCKCTGGGAGTTCTGCATTGAGCCCTGACACTTGCCACACTGTCGAGTTAACCGGGTAGAAAATACCTGGAGTGTCATTTTTTTGTCTGTTTTAGAGACTGGCAGCTCGGAGGGACTGAGGGAACAGASTGTCACGGAATGTGCAGGCAAAGTAAAACCTCATTACTTGTCACCCTAAGAAATACAGGAAAGTGCAGGGGCTTTTAAAGTCCCCATTTCTGWTTTATCCAACACAGAATCAAACATACAGAAGCTCAGCGAATTTAGGGATCTTTAAGTCTCATTGTGTGTAAGCACTCTGTAGCAAATGACATTAAAATATTGATATAAAATATAAATATCTATAAAAATAGTTATAAAAAGAATAAATTAGCAATGTGAAATAAAATATTTACAGAATGACTGTGTCTCCTGTTTCAACTTTCTTGCTCTGACAGCAGTGTCAACTGTTTCTTGCAGAGTTTCTGTGGCTCAGGCTCATAGTGGAGGGTAAATCAAAGCCATGGAGTGTCTGTATTTCAAATACCCCTAGTTTAATTGTGTAAGACCTTCAGTTACCCAGGTAATCACAAGTGGGGAAACCCTTTCCAACCCACTYCCAATTTAGTATAATCAGCAAACTGACCTAATTTTCTTTCTAGTCCCACATCCAGATAATTTATAAAAAATATTAAAATCTTGCTGACAGCCTGTTTCTCCAGCTGGTCTAGGATCTCTCTGAATAGCAATATATTTGGGGCAAATGTGCAAAGTTGCAGAGAGCACACTGCTGCCCACAGTGGTAATGGAGACACTAAACAGTGCTGGACCCAGCATCCATCGCTGWGGGATGTCACATTAACAGCTGGCAGCTGAAGTTTGCACCGCTGGTGACAACCCCTTGAATCCAGCAGTGCAGCCAACTTCCCACCCATGTTATTGTTCACCCATCCAGCCCAAATCTTACCAATCTGATGATACTGTGAAGATCTGGAGACTGTGAAGACTGTGTCAGAGGCCTTGATAAAAGTTTGTGACATRATCCTGCCCTTTCCCTTATAACAGCCTCAGTCATGTCATCACAGAAGAAAATCAGGTTGATCAGGTGTGATTTGGCCTTGGTAAATTAATATTGACTGCAGTCCCCTTATCTTTTATATGACTAGACGAGGCCCCTAAGCACGTTTGGTCCATCCTCTTCCCAGGGTCTGAGGTGCGGCTGACTAGCCTGTAGCTCCTCAGCTCTTATCAGTGAAAACTGAAGCAAAAAAAGGGATTGAAGAACTCACATTTCTCTTTCTTACCTCTCTGTCCTGGTTTCATCTGGAATAGGGTTGATTTTATTTCTACTAGCTGGTACAGTGCTGGTTTCYTTGTACTCAGTATGAGAATAATGTTGGTAACCCAACTGATAACACTGGTAATAGTGGTAACACTGATGTTTTGGTATTTTCTCAGCAGTTCTTACTCTAAATCAGGGGCTTTTCAGTTTYCTGTGCTCTGAGAGTGAGGAGGWGCACAAGCAGCCAGGAGGGAGTATGACTGGAACAGGTGACCCAAACTGGCCAAGGCGATATTCCACACTATAGAATGTCATGTTTTGTATATAAACTGAGGGGAGTTGGCCAGGAGCTGCTGGGGGATGGGGTGGACTCTGTGCCAGTGGGTGGTGAGCAGCTGTACTGTGCATCTCTTGTTTCTCTTCGGTTTTGTTCCTTACTCTGTCTTTTGTTGTCTCACTTTTAAATCTTCTTCTTCCTTTCCTTCTTCTTYATTCCTTTTCTTCTTSTTCTTCTAGCCTTATTATTCTATTTTACTTTATTTCAACTACTAAACTGTTCTTATCTCAACCTATGGGCCTTGCCTTTTTTTCCCAAATCTCCTCCTTATCCCACCGGGGATTGAGTGGGGTGAGTTTAACTGGGGTCATGGCATTCTCAGTCTCCCTAGACATTCTTTTGCTGCCTCTGTACTTACAGAAACCTTTCTTGCTGATTTTTTYCCCCTTTCTTTCTTTCTTCTAAAGACACACTGTCTAGATATTCCACTTAATGACCAGATCCCGAATTTCTTGTGTCCCATGTGCTATTCATAGAGGAGAAACAACATAAAAAACCATAACCATATAGCTAATTGCTAWAGGATATAGTGAATCCCACCTGTGCATGACTGGAATTCTCTCAGCACAGCTCYGTGGGTGGTGAACAATTATCACAGCAGGATCTCTGCAGCCCTCCTGCCTWAATTCTGTCTTCAGCTTAAGAGGCACAAACTGGGAGGAATGGCCATCATTACAATGTACGAACTGGCACAAAACAGGAGTGTGAGTTCATGTCAGCTGCGGGAGAATTCTATAAAGGTATTTTTATTTTTATGTTAGGAGCTGCAGTGAAAACATTCCTGTACTTTATAAAATCCTGCAATATAAACAAGAAGGAATTCCTGTAAATAAAAGTCGTAACTTCTGTGTCAGATGCAGGTACTCTTTCTGCAAAGCTGTCCTTCAAATAGTAACCTTTTGGTCAGAGTTTATGGGGTAATAAATTCCAAGTATTACATTTACAGAGATATGTAGACAGYCAACATGATGTTTTGCAGTTCCTGTAGTTCCATCTGCATTGGTTTCATAGGATGATGCACACTCCATGCCATGTGGTGCCCAGTGACTCATGGCCCTGTGCCTCAAGGATAGACCTACCCAGGGTTTGCTTCTTGCATCCCCTGCTTGGGCTTAGCATTTGGTGTCTGATGGATAGTGTGGTCCTAGGATGTTGGCATCATCATTTTTATATGATTTTTTGGTTTTGTGTGTCTGAAATAATGCAAATAGCTGTGTTKCAGCCCATTAGGGTAGTGATTTTATACCTGTGTTTCACAGGAACATGGGAAGTCACAGGTGAAAAAGCTGCCTGACAGTGAATGACTAGGTAGGAAACGGGTGTGAAAATTTAATTCCTTAGTGTTAAATTATTTTTTTTCTTTTGAAACCAAATTTTGCTTTAATTAGCACTAATTACAGGATCCTTCTTCACCTGGCTCCAACTCTAGTTTCATTTAAAAYGTAATTTCAGGGAATCCTTTTATAGCTCTTATGAGTGACAATGCTTTTCAAATGCCACCAGCTGCTTAATGTTTAACATGCTTTCTGATGTCCTTAGCGTAAGTTAATTTCTTACAAGGGGGATAATAACAGGGAATTTTYCTGGCTGATGTTAACAGTACATCCTAAGGGTACTTTACAAATATTTGCATTGTCATGATGTGTCAATGCTTAGAAAATAACAAAGTGCTTTCCCATTACTATAGAGCATGATTCTTTGAAAAACATTCTTTCTTTTAGAAATTAAAACAAAGTTCTATGAAAGTACTTCATTATCCACTACAYATTTTGAAAACATAAAGGTACCCARGGTTKCTGAAGAGAGCKAAMTTTTCTCTGTACACAAAGCTTTGGKAAAAGTGGCTATACAAAAACAGATACTGATGGCATGTTGACTTGGTTCTGGATGTCTAGCAAAGGCTGCAAAGCTGCATGAAAGCAGTATTTACTTTCCGTATGTAGTATGTGCAAGGATGCAAGGACTGTTTTTTAAGTATATAAGTGTATCTGTGAAATTAGTGCCCTTAAAAATCTGTAACCCCTAACCACCCTTTGGGTTTTTTTTTTTAACTTCCTTTGTGAGTATTTTAATGTAAGATAAATTTTATGTATTTTTAACATAAAAATTTTATGTATTTTTAACATAAAAAAACGAAGAAAACCACCAAGGCTGACTTGATTCCTTTCCTTTAGGGAGGCAGAACGGCGTAGAACAAACATTCACCCCAGATCCATGGGAATCTCTCATGGGGACATTTGCCAAGCAAAGGGAACAGATAATTTAGGTTCTGCTTTATTTTCAGTTTCTTTACAGAAAGCTGAAGCCATCCAAGTGCATTGTTGACAGAAAAGGACTTCYAGAAGATACTTGCCTTTGATCTCCTGCCATACTGTGCTATGGAMGTTATCAAGTGTTCTCAGAGCTGCTAGAGCAAATTTTGCCCTCTGAATGCTCTTATCCATCAGAGCCGTGTCCCATATCTCTAACAGCTGTCACAGTTTTCTCACAGTTATCTCCATCTGAAGGAGAGCAGGTGTTATTTCTAGCACTCCTTCGTGGCCTGGCATCAGCAGTCTCTCACTGTCACCACAGGACCATGGCAATGCTCCAAGCTGCACATTTCCCACAAACACCGGATGATGGGGATCTAGGGATTAACGACAGGGCCCACACCTAATTTGCTGATATAAAACTGTAGCACTCGGGAGTTTTGTTTCACCCACCTATATTCTTTTTCCTCCAGTCATATTAGAGTAGTGTTAGAGTTCAAATTGTCATCATCCCAAGGACAGGGGGAGTTGTTTTCGATTGTTTTGGGCATACATTCTGGCCTCATGAAAATCATAATCTTAGCAAAGTGAAAAGAAAAAGCTTCCTTTTCAACACCTCTTTCAAGTATGGGAAACAGATGGCTCTCTCCATGCCTCACTACTGTTGCCATTTGATGTGAAGTATCTCCAGTGTTAGAATTTGACACATGCAAGGACACTGCTCTCAGCTTTAACACATCTTCCATATCTTGACAACATTTAAGGATGCTATGAGGCACCAGTTCAGAACAGTTCCTTAGGCTATGGTCGCTTTAAGATGTAGTTGATATAAATGAAAAAATGCCCAGCAAGGATTAATGAGGATTCTGTGCCTCACACCAGTTATGCATCTGTGTTGCCTGGCTGCCCATTCATGACAAGTGACTGACAAAAAGGAAGAGCCATCGCTCTTTCACCCCTCTGAATCAGCTGAATACATCAGAGCACCATCCATGTTCATGACCCCTTTCTGCTAGACAGAGCAAAATCATGTAGGAGCACCTAATTTTTCTCTGGATCACTCTAGACCATTCCAGGTAACTTAGCTTGCCTATCTAAARTTCCCATTTATCTATTTTTGATGAATTGCATAGAGAGTAATTTAGCCTGAAAGAAAAAATCTTGGAGGATTGGAAAAAAATCAGTGTTGGACTCCTGAACATAAGAAATCCACAGGTTGTTTTTTGTTTTTTGAATTTGCTGTTTCTTTACTACCTACGTGGTCTTCAAATTGTGTGTTACTAATTTTGGGGGTTTTTAATGAATGAGGGACATTCATTAGAGTTTTTCAGCAGTTGTAAATAATATTTTCAATACTTAATTTTTTTAAAAAAATGAAGGTTTTTTATATTAAAAAGTAATATTTTAAAAATGAAAGATGAATAGTAAGATCTCATCAGGTTTAGGTTAATATTATATAGTAAATTTTCCTCAACTAGTTTCAAGGAATCTTATGCTACTGGTTTTCCACACTGAGCCTTAACGTTATCTTAAATTGCAATATTCGGTACCCTAAGTCAGAAAAAGACTGAGCCTGGAACACTCATAAACACAACACATAAATTAGAGTTCCTCAGCAGCGTCATACATACAGCACAAAACCTTAGTGAAAAAGGGSAGAATATTTATAAGTCATCATTATGGTTTTGTGCTGCAGAGAGGAAAAGGACTAAGCACTATTTGGAATGTTTGTTATTTATTTTATTCCACTGACTTCATGGAACTGAAGGAAATAATACARGAAACAATTATTTCAGTTATCGTGCAAAAGATGACTGGCAGGAGTAGCACCATCCCCTCTTTCAGCTATATTTAGAAGTAGGGTGCATTAACAGCCAATTATGTAACTTTGAAGTCTAATTGCAGGCTGATCTCTGTGCCTGGGAGTCTTATTTCCACATTCCAGCGATTTTGGGTATGGTCATTTCTCCACTGATTTGAAACTTACTATCTTATGCCATCCTGCCWCTTCCTCCTTGGCTCCAGAAATTGTTGCTGTGAATCTCTCTTTCCACTGCCTTCCTCTCCCTCTGTGTCACATGTGGAGCTCAGGCAGTGACCTTGGCRTGCTCAAGTCCCTGAACCCTGTTGTTTGTTTTTGGGTGTAGTCCTAAATAACTTGCCAGGTTGTCCCAAAACCACTTGACTAAGCAGTAAATTGAACCCAGCTCCTAAACTGTCCTTCAAACCACTCTCCTAATGCCCTATTTGTCTGTGCATAAATAAATATCACAGCAGATGATGCTGCCAAATCAGCCTCTTTGCAAAAAATTACGGCTTTGGAACAGTGATGGCTGCATAAATATCAAATGGGGATATTATGTATTCTTTGAAATATATRTTTCTATTGTAAATACTGAGCGTTAAGTAACTACAATGGCCCACCTAAACAAATAATTGGTATCTGAAGCTTCCTGTAATTGGACGTTCTRCTGATAGCAGGGATTATAACTGATGATATGGACAATGCAATAAAACACGATGAAAGGAAATGAAATCCTGTACCTTGTCTGAACAGATTTACTTGCTTACTTTCTTTTGATGTCTTCAGCAAGACTAGAAGCCCAAACTGCCCAGCCTACTGTTTGTAGATTGTGATATCACCCAAAAAGGACACTCCTTCTGAAGTGGCAGAAGAATACTGCCCCAACCCTAAAACATGCCACTGATACTGCAGAGAAAAGCCATTTTGAGATGACACTTTCATGGCTTATTTTGAAGAATGTGGTGGTTGAATAGAAGTGACTAAAAGTGGAGCAAGTAACAAGGCATCTCATTTCAAATCATTTTATTTTATAGCCTGCACTAGTATCATCAACCTGTAATCTGCCTTCTAACTTCAATATTTTTGTTGAGAGAAGGGTGGGGAAGTGAAATTTAACTTTCAAATCTGATACATGATAAAGGAGTAGCCAATCCTGGGAACAAACACTTTCCAGACCAAAGGTGCCAAAACAGTGTCTTGTTTCTCCCAGAAAAAGTATCCTCTCARCCCTTAAATCCCTGTCTTCTCTCTTGTATCTCCTCCATTTTAATCAATGCAAAACAAAAAGTTGTTTATTTATTTTTTCTTTGTATTATCTGAAAAGGATGGTTGTTAGAGAGAAAAGTGCTCCTTTAGAAATCAGAGGGTTGAAGTGCTTTGATTTAAGCTCACATGATTAAGGATGTACAGTTTAAAATTTGAGGGCAAATGAGGGTGGCATTCTAGAAAAATCAATACAGATCAATTTAGCTCCAATTATTTTCTTATTGCTATCCTAGAGAAGAACACCTGGGTTACTAAAATAGCAAATAGTAGAGGAGATTCATTGCATATCACAGCAAAAATTAAGAGATGAAGTAAGAGAGAGCTTATGGCCTCAGCCATGTCACTGAAGGATTTTCTGGAAAGGAATTTAATCCCACCACACGTTTTAGCCCTTAATCATGTGAATTTGGGTCCTGTGATGGAGAACACCTGTAGAATGCCCACTTTAGCTCTACAACGTAACCTCATTCAATCTTTAGCAACTTTCATCAATCTTTAATGGAGATATCAGGAAAAGGTATATCACTGAAAATCCAGTTTTCTTTATTTGGTGATTCACTTGAAATCCTAAGTGGATGACTCCCCCCTCCCCCCAATTACCAGATAATAAAACAAGTTAAACTGCAGAGGATCTCTTTCTACAAGCCTTCATTAYAGCTCCCTCTCTCCCTGGACTATCTGGGGCATTAGGGACTTGCTTTAAGTAAACCAGTTTCCTCAAGACCAAAAATCTGAGTATATGTTACATGCCAGAAATTTTACCTCCCCCATGAGAATTTTCATTGATATCTAATAGATGCATATATTTTATGTGAGTGTGTGTCTATATATCTGATTATAATGTACACACATATGGCAACATCTAATTAACATCAAGAAAAAAATCCACTTTACAAAAGATGTTAAGCCATATAAAGGTGTGATATTTGCATCAAGAGCCAAGTTAGGAAGGACTTTTGCCATTGGAATTGCCAAGTTAAATACAGCACAATTGAACCAAACCTGTCCCTCCAGGCATTCATAAGCCTACACTTGGGAGCTCTTGGAAGTTAGCTTAGCACCAATTGTGTCTTATTTAACTTGGCTCTTCAGAGGGCTAACCCTCTAGCAACTTGGCTCATATTGACCATATCACACCTTTACATGACTGACCTTCGCCTCTCAACTTTCCCTCTTTTAGTGCACGCTGAGTGTTTTTGATCAGATCTGATTTTTGGCCAATTAGCATGAAAGACAAAAACAAAATCTCTGAAGGACAGGCCTGCTAACATAAAATATAATTGGATGGAAATTAACCTGTTCACATTCTTTTTGCCTTAGCTCAACACGAGAGTGTAAAGTGCCAGCTGCCTGGTTTTGCATGTTGTCAGTGCCACCCTACAAGGAACCTTCCCCGAAGCCCTGGAGCTGAACCTTTTGTGCCCTTGTGCAGGGCTCATGCACTGCACTAAAAGAAGCAAATACCTGCTCTGGGGTAGGTTGGGTGCAATTGCAGCAGAAAATGGAGAGGGCCGCTGGTGTATTACTGAAGGCTTCTGCAGTAATATGTCAGGGCATGCATGTAGATCTACATGGTACTCTTAAAAGTGCACAGGGGTCCATAGATCTTGATTCTTTTGGCAAATACAAGCCTTAAAGACACTAAATTAGAATAGTGGATTCCTGTGGAAAAGAGTCAGTTGTGACTACCAGAGTGAAGWGAGAATTCACTAAAGAAAGGAATTTATTTTTTACATTAATATGCTGTTGTCATAGAGGGTACGGGAAACCAAACTTCTTCAGATCACAGATCATACATAATTAAAGACACTCCCAAGAGACTGCTGTCATTTGAGTCAGCAAAACCAGAATAAATGGCAATGAAATCTGATGGAAATACTGTGCTGCAATCTGTAGATTATTACCTAAGATAATTAAACACTTAGAAGTCATAGTGATGCCAGCAGTATAAGCACTTAGATTAGATAGWAAGAACACAAAATGACTTCTCCGAGACTTGCACGTCATCACACACATCGTGTCACACCATCTTCCGATCTGGTGTGACATCCCTGTCCACGCAGTAAAACTTCCCCATTCAAAGTGATGTRTGGACAGAGATGCAGGGGGAGAAAACAAAGAGGGATCAAATGGCCCCCAAGAACTGGGGTGGATAAAAATGAATTTATTTGTGGTAGGAGAAGGGAATGAGTAGATCACTCACCTTCTTGGTGGTAGTGACTGTGTAACACACGGAGTGAACAGCAGCCTTCACACTGTACCGAAAATTGGCCCCATCAATGAATTTAATATCATACAGTCAGGGTATGGTTCTGTGTACAGCAAAGCCTAAGGGAGTGGTGTCCTTCCCCAAGAAGAATGWGGAGAACCTTTCCCAGTCCCTGGGATGCAGCTGCTCTTCAGGAATCAGTGGTGGACTCGGCACTGCTGGGTTCATGTTTGGATTCGAAGATCTTAGAGGTGTTTTCCAGCCTAAATGATTACATGATTCTGTGACCCTTGGCCATGTGGGATGGGCGTGCCATGGGCTATGTGAACAAGCAGTKTGACTTCTTGCAGGGCATGCAAAGACAGTGATAGAGGGAACTTTTATTTACATCCACCAAGGCAGACTGGCCAAGGACATGTCCATGAGGCAAACTGAATATCTGCTTCCTCCTGACATCTGGGTTGGTGTTTGAGTGGGGTAAATAAAGATGCTTTAGTAGGAGAGGATGCAGCTTGACAGAACATCATCAGCATACACTATACCTCTGTTGCTCAGAGTTAAAAATTAAACCAATTAGTGCCTGGATTTGTACTCCACCTTGCTATCTCCTATCTCTGATGCCAGTTTTCAAGAACAAGATATGCAAAGAAGCAATAGCTTTTTCCACACATTTTGCTGTAGATAATATTTATGGTCTTCTGCTCTTTTTATTTGAACACACTGTCCTGTCATACTCGTCTGTGCAGTGAAACCATCTCATCTCTGGGACTGATAATGCAAAATTAAACTGGAGTTGAGTTTTGCTGCTCCCATCATATGTCATGCTAAATGCTGGTATTTTCTGATTTCTGTGTAAATACTTCACATGATTTCAAAAGTTTAGCTTCAGGACATAAAATGAAAAATAGGAGACAAGACAAAATATTGTAAGCTAGTTGGAAGGAAGGGAAAACAAATGAAGCAATATGGTAATTTGTTTTCCAGCTGAAAAAGCAAGTGACAGATCTGAGATGATCTATGAATTTAACTCCACAGTTCCCTTTTTTTTAGAGACTGTTGAGGTTTAGTTTGGTGGTTATAGAATAGAATGGGAAATTTACATCAAAATTTCTGCAGCTAAAACCTACTATTGTTCTGAAAAGAAAGTTTTAGTACAGTGCTTCAAGAGATGGAGTATCACTATCAGTCAGGACAAAATTTCAAGGGATTGATTAAACTGCAATACAGGATTTCAATTATCTGTGTTGAGATCTAAAATTAGTCTAAAATYTGAATTCACAAATTCCAATCATCTGTGCAAAACCATTCTCCACACAAAAGTCAGACAACCCGCACAAATTCAGTATCAGAGTTTGGGAGGAAAGAGAACCAATTTGTGCAGTGTACTGTTTAATGAGTGCACAGTAAAATTTGCTWAGGCTATTTGCTTAGGCTACGTTCTAAGCTTTTTCCTGAGAATACATAGATTACATTTGCTACAGTATACCATTTTTCTGTGGAAACTCAGTCTGTGYCAAAAATTGAGTGAAACAGTGCACTATATGAAACCACCTAATGTGTATTTCACTTTGATGTAAACTAAACAGGCAAATTAAAGATGGCTGAGGAGATACAACCTTTACTGGAGCCAGTAAAACTAAATTCTGGTTGAAAGTTACAGAGAAAAACTGAAAAGAAGAAAACTTTAAAAGAAGAAAATTAGATCTTTGTGTCTTTACTAAGGTACAGGTTGAAGGGGAAGAGATATATTTTTTTTTTATTTGCAGTTTAGCAGTTGGCCATTGCTCACTTCCTAATCCAAAGTGCATSTTTTAGATGAACTCTTGTCTCATATCTCTTGAAATTTATCTGATAAGAAAAACCATTTTTATCTCTGATGTTGTAAAGATGAGACTCCCTGGTAAAAGAGTGTGGCACACCCTCTTTGATTCAGCATGTAGTTAAAGACAGAAGGAATATTAAACTTGGATCTGATATTTTGTCATCTGTTTCCATCTCTAAATTTTGAAGGTACATTTTCACAGAGAAAAAGAAGAATACTGAAAAATGTTAATTCTTTGGCAGTTCTCGRTGTCAATATAAAAGGCTCCGAATAATGTTTTTGTCTAAAAACTGTTCTTGCTAATTCTGATCCATCGTCTCAATTTTATGTCAAAAGTTTTCTTGGTTGGATTGCAGTGCTGCCGTCAGCATTTCTGGCTTTCCTTGTGTTATATCCATTCTGGTTTTATCTGCTCAGGCTTTACTTCCACCAATAGTTAATTACTTACATAATCTTCCCACCCCTTTTCTGATATGCTACACTCATTTTTTTCCTCTCCTTGTAGTGTCCTCTGTGCTTATGCCTACTCATATATTCACATGTGTATTTCTGGAATAGACAAACCTCTTTTTTTTCCCCTGCTTATGATCCAACCAATGTACATGAAGTAGGACCAGAGCTGCTCTGCAGCTCTCTGGCTGTGTCTAAGCTTATYGTTGTTAAGTGCCAGGCAATACATGGCTTTATCTATCAATTGCTGACAAAGAGCTGGTGTGTACAGAAGGGCCTTTCTGGACTCAGGGCTTACCTCCTGAGGAAAGCAGAGCGGCCTGGGATGGGTCTGGAACATGCTCAGGCTCATCTCAGATGGAAGCTCATGTACCTCCGCACAGCCAGAAGGAAGATTGTCTCATTATGTATGTATATCGACCATTAAAGAGGACAGAGCCTGATTCATGTCCAGGGCGCTGGGGGCTGGGCAGGTACTGCAAAAACAAATARCAGTGGACATGAACTGCAACCCCTGTGCAGACTTTCTTCCTGGGCACCTTATCATTAGCAGCATTCCCTGGAGCACAGGGCAATCTCCACCYGCAGACTGGAGTGTGAGGAGTTGAGGGTCCATGGCTCACTCTGGTTGCTGTTGACACACAGAGCTCTGGGATGCAGCTGTGTGACCCTGTGTCCATGTGGCCCTCTCTCACAATCCACCASCTGAGCTGAGCTCATGGTTGCTTTCCCTCTGGGAAAGGCAGCCCCAGGGGCAGGGAAGGGTGTCTGTTCTGTCTCTTAAGCATCTTGCAGCCCTGTGTTACTRCACTGTCAAAATGCTCTTCTAAGGGCATAAAACATATGCCTCAACAAATGCCTTCATATCCAATTTTGTGAATAAGTCAAAATCCACATATGCTGCTGGCTCAGTCCAATTATTCTGGTGGAGAGCCTGGAAACAGCACTGTATCCTTGGTGCCTACACACTATTCTTTGTGCTCTTCCACGATTTTCAGGACTGGTAGTAGTTGTATTGCCTCCAGGGTAAGTTTTCATGCTGTTTGGAACRCAGGACTTCTGCTTTGAGAATGCTCAGTCCCTCAGAGAAGGGACACAGTGGAAGCCAATTGAGAGCAGAGCTACAAGGACAGCTTGGCTCACAGGCTCTGTGCTAAGGATGCTGATACAYACTGAGCACAAGTGGAACAAAAATAATTAAGTGGTTGAGCTTTCTTTAGGGAATTAGGAAATGTGATTTAAATCTGCCTAGATGGAAGAGGAAATCGAACTCTGTCCCTCTGCCCCCACTACTCTCTCAAAGCAAAGGTGATTTGGTTAATATACCCTGAGAGAAGGAGGTCAAGGGAATAGGAAATGGGTCATCAACAACAACTGCATGTGAAAAAACCCCAGCAAAAAACACCCTTTTGCTCTGGGACTCAAATAGGTTTTCTAAGAACATGACATAGACTGAGACCCTGTGGAGCAACTGGTGGTGGAATTCCTCATTTCTAGGTCCTTTCTGGGCTTTGGGGTAAAATAAACTTGTTTCTGACCTGACTGGTGTTGTAAACACTTTCAGAGTCTGCATGCTTGTRTTACTGAACTGTCTGGGAAACTACTAGATAAAACTGTAATATGTCTCTGGAATTCAGGTGCCTTTTCCAAAGAATTTGGTATTAAATGCAACATACAGTTTTGCACATTTGCAAACTCATATATCTGACTAAGTAGCCTCATAGCACTTATCTTCCTCCTCCACTGTCAGAAGCATCCTTTCTTGTAATGTTGTCCTGGTTTTGCTGGAAAAGAGTACATTTTCTTCCTAGRAGYTGGTACAATGCTGTGTTTTAGATTTAATATGAGAATAATATGGTTAACACACTGATGTTTCAGTTGTGGATGAGTAGTGCTTTCCCTTGGTGAAGGACTTTTCTGTTTCCCATGCTCTGCCAGTGAGGAGGTGGAAAGGAGGGAGCGTGGCAGGTACAGCTGACCCAAACCAGCCAAATGAATATTTCATACAACAGAATGTCACACTCAGTGTATGMACTGGGGAGAGTTGGCTAGCAGAGGATGGATGCTGCTCAGGGACAGGCTGGGCATCAGTCAGTGGGTGCTGAGCAATTATAAGGTGAATTTCTTGTTCCATATGAGTTTTATTCACCCCTTTCTTTCTCTCTTTCTCTCTTTCTCTCTTTCTCTCTTTCTCTCTTTCTCTCTTTCTCTCCTCTCTCACGTTCTCATTTTTATTACAAAAACAATAAAAACATTATTATTATTAATAATAATACTAGTAACCACAATAATATACTTTATTACAATTATTAAACCATTCTTATCTCAACCCAAGAGTTTAACCTTTTCCCAATTCTCCTCCCCACCCCACTAAGAGAAGGAAAGTGAGAAAAGAGCAGCATGGACCTTAGTTGCTGGTTGGGGTGAACCCACAGCACATGCAGGAATAACTATCACCACATCCATGTGAGTCACAGGTTTTTGAAAAACATCACCTCTGAACTTCTGCAGTTCTCTGCAACATAAATCGCTCATGCAATACAATTAGCCCTCATAACACAGTAAAAAAGTAAAAATTCTGCTTCAAGAACTTAATCCAAGAGATCACTTTTATTCCCTCTCACAACCATTAATTTATTTGACAATAAAAATATGCAATGTTCAAAGTGCAGCATAAATGGCACCATGACTAAATTGTAAAAAAAAAAGTCCCAACACTGCATCAAAGATATAGCATTTGTTTGACATGAACATGCTCATTTCGTTGTATAAATGAAGATTCTCTTCCACAGAAGCAGAAATATTCTAACTGAAATATCTACTTAGTTAAAGCTTAATTAATCATTATCAGCATGAGTCAGAGCTGCTGTAARTCTATAAGGAAACAATAGGGGGAAAATACATGGTCTTTACCCTGAATTCTCTGGCCCCACTAATTAAGCCAGACAATTTTGGGTGTTTAAATTAAAAAACAACAACAAAAAAAAAGTAGGTTTGGGCTTGTGCTGTTACATCTACATCAGCAAATAAGCCAAGAGGAAGGTGTGGGCTTGAGGGCTGTCTTAGGACTGTTTGTACCCTTCCTGGCACAGCTTCTGCTCTCGTGATCTGGCACCCTTGAGTGGTGCCAAGCTGGGGAAGATAAAGGGGAATGTTTCCAGAAGGAAGCCAGAAATGTGTTCCTTCTGCTTATGGGAGAGGAGAGCTGAGCTTTGTGCATGTGAATGGGACAATGCTGCTTGACTTTGGTGTCAAGGACTGCTCTGCAGAGTTTATTTATCAGTAAAGAGGTAGCCTAAACTTGCATCTCTGCTGCCAGGTTAGCTTGGATTTGTGCCTGAGCCTGGCCTCATCTCTTGTCCTACAAGCCTAAGTGGTGGTTTGTGGTCTGGCTTTGGTCTGTAGGGCACCAGGTGGGGAAAAGTGAGCACAAAGAGTGTGACTGCCTCATCCTTCTTCACGGACCTCATGGTTGGTGTGAGCACCCTGGTGCAGCCCAGCTGGTTGGAGAACAAGGGCTCACCTCAAGGAGGATATGATCTCTTCAATTGCACACTAGTCTGACAATATTCCAGTGATCCAAATATGCTTTGTGATTTTCATATTGTAAACAGCCTGGGTGTTTTATGTTTTCTGACTGTGGCAGGTTTTTATTTGTGTGTGAAATGGTTTCTGTGAAAGATTTCTGAAAAACACAGCAGAATAGGTGAAGTGGTACAGARTAGATAGAAACTGACATGAGATGGTTCCTCTATAGACAGCTAGTTGTGTCTTCATAAAATAATTTTATCTGAATTTTCTCCTGTTATCCCTCCCATCACTACATTGCTCATTTCTGTATTGATTGCTCTGTCCTTCTAGTCAGATGTCATTTCCCTCTCAACAGGCAAAAGATTTGAAAGCAGCTTGTGTTTTTCCTTGGATTTGATGTTTACTGAAAATKACTGGAAAAACAAACACAAGAACCAGAGCTCCAGTTAGCTTGGCAATGACCCAAGTATACACARTCTTAAGAGAAGGGTGTAAGAGGTATGAGCACTTATCCCTGCAGCTTCCAGCAAACAATTATTAAAGACTATGCTATGAGCTTTWCCTTGAATATCATATTAAATTGCTAGCAGTGAATTTATGGTCCATAAATCAGTCTTTTTTCATCATTTCCTTAAGCCCATTTTTAGACATTGTGCATTACTTTTATCATTTTTAAAAACAATCATTGGATATCTTAAACTTGAAATATATGTTCTTCTAGGCAAGCTGAATGTTTTGTCTCTTTCCTCAGTAGGTGCACTTTTATGGAAAATTGTTCCATACTAGCTGTGGTTTATTTTATGAGTTCAGGGTGTATTTTTTAAGAAAAAGCCTTTCATGGAMAGAATTTGTGTTCTACCTACAGCAGATTTACTACTGACTTTAGAAACACATCACCAGCACAACCTGTAACCCTGACATTTTCATTAATCCCCTGCAGTTAATTCCACTTGTGGGGAATTAATTGTGCCATCAAATTATTTAATCAGGGCCTTACCATCTCAATATGACCTCCTCTCTTCTATTTTGAATTCAGATGGGGAGAGCGTTTTTTAAAAACTGTGATGAAATCTCCCAAATGAGTAATACATAAACTCATTGCAGAAGAAGGAGACAGAAGGTCTGCAGTCATATTGAAAAGAATGTATCAAATTACTTTAWTGATACCTGATCAGCAGACCTAATCAGTATATCTGAAGCAATTAAGTTACATTTATAAGATATGAAGCAATGTTAAATTTGTGCGAGTAGAAACACTGGGTGTATAATTGCTATTATTTCTCATGGCCAGGAAAAATTGCAGTGAATGAGAAACTGTACATGGGCCTTGTGTGCTCTAGGGGAAGTCATCTAGATTCTGCTTACCTGGAGCAGAAACCTTTTCATAACAATATTTTAGATATGTAGTAAACAGGAAGTGAACCACTTAAAGGAGCTGATCCACTCCCTGTTGCGGTCAACAAGAGGTTGAGCTTTCCCTTCCCTTTTTTTGGCATTTTTAAATAATACTTCCTGTGACTGCAAAAGGTTTCTCAACTGGTGGTAAGAAAGGCAAAAGCTCAGTCCTCGTGGCTGAATCCCCAAATCATTGAAGTAAAAAAAACATGCCCAATATTTCGATTTAATATTTCTAAAGCTTCATGTTTTCCTAAATTAAACCTCATCTAACTTAGTAGGCTGATTTATGATCTTTCAGGAGAAACTGGTAATTGACTAATTCATTTTACATGAARTCCATTATGAGCAGCTCGAAATACCACAAATATTTTTTTGTATGTTCTTTGTTTACATAGACACAGAGTTTCCTCACTGAATTTTATTTTTYGATCTTTCCAAGCCCCATGTAATTCTAGGAAGAGATGCAGGGCTGGGAGATYTTTTTTAAGGAGACATACTTCTGGTCAGTTCTTAGAGATTACTTAAAAAGCAGCGGTGACTAAGTGATGTTGCCTTTTGTTGAAAGGGCTTCCATTCTGTGGGATGTGAGGAGGTGACACTGAGCAGATTAAGCAAGCTGATCTCAGCAGTCCAGGGTTTTCCTTTTGACAACATCAAGACAAGTGTAAGGCTGGTGGCCACCAGAATCCTGCAACTGAATAGCCCACATCCCAGCATTTATAGGTGTGACAGTCACAGATGCATAACATCTTTCTGGAGACCTCTGGGGAGAGGACACAAATTTCCCAATGGCTCCTTTCACTACTGTGGGATAGTCCACCCCAGCTCCACCAGCGATGGTCTAATTCTGGTGCTGTCCAGGGTTCACTTCCACAGCTGGAGACTTAGAAGTTGTCACATCAACATAAGCCTGCTTGTCACAACATTAATAAACCTTGAGTTTTCTTTTAGATTTGATTTGCTCTAGAGGGGTGTGTTGGGTAAGACCTTTGAGTTGGCTTTGCTTCACWTAATGCTTGGGGCATAGATATTGCTAGATATAGTCGTAATGGCTGCAGAAACTGCAGCCTCCATCCTTCAGGGGCCTTGTGTGCACACATGCATTAAAAATGTGTATCAAATATGACATGAGATTACCCGTGTTCATTTAATCTTCATCATTTTAGCCAGAGAGATGATAGATGCCCCATCCCTGGAAACATTCAAGATTGGGTTGGATGGGGCTCTGAGCAACCTGGTCTATTGAGGACATCCCTGCTCATTGCAGGAGGGTTGGACTACCTGACTTTTCCAGGTCCCTTCCAACCAAACTATTCTGTGATTCTATAATTATTAAACATATCCATGTGACACATAAGRTGAGATGTTTTTGTTACATCTCAAAGCTATAAACTCTGTCTGCATGTTAGGTTTGTCTCAAGTCTTTTCAGCTTAAATTACTCCAGTGGGCAAAATTATAAATATTTTCTGGCTTTATTCAGTTCAATGTTTATACAGTTGTGTTAAATACACAGGCACACACACACACACACACACACACACACACACATACAGAGTATAAGCAAGACAAACTATTATTCTTCAATACATTTTCAAGATCTGCTTGAACTATTGACAGAAACATTGAAGTTCAGCATGGGGGAAAGTAGCAGCTTTGTGTGTAAGAAAGACATGATCCTAACTTCTGCTGTCCATTTTTTGACAGATGCAGGAGCAAGACAATAACCACTTTAGTACAGATGTACAAATAACAGCTTATCCTTTTCTTGATGAATGTGTTGTTTCACAATTTATATTTTCTCCATAACAGTGCTCCATCCATAAACAGAACACATTGTTCAGTTCAATCTTTGCTCTATAAAACACAGCACATCTCCTTGTGTACAATCTCCCACTCAGCCTTGGATGCTGTGACCATTCTGATACCCCTTCCAAATGCAAAGCAGCTTCAAGCCTCCCAGAACTCAGGAACACTTTGAGACCCTTTCCCCCACATATGGTAGRCAGCAATAATTTATTCTTTGTTTAGTACTGGGCATGTTTTTGCAGCAGTGGAAAGCTGCACGTCGGGAACTAAAATTCCACAATTTCAGTTGTGTTTTTAAAAAACTTGCARCATTAACTCACCACACCTTGGAAGGTCCTCTTGAATATGACAGAAAGGTGTATTGTTTCTATGCATTGACAGTTGGCTCACTCTTGAATTTTTTTGTCAGCTAACCTCTCACTTATTCATCTGAAGTTTTCTGGATATTTTCTTTACATGAAAGCTACAGGACTAATGTTACTGAATGTTTTCTTAAAAAAATAGAGCTTCAAGGAGTTCACTGCACTAGTTGTTCTAGAAATATTTTCTCCACAGAATTAGGAGAGATTGCCATATGTACTTTTGAATTTTCAGAAACAAATAATGTATAATGCAGGTGTGCATCCAACTAYTTCTATTCGTGGTTGATATAAATAAAATCTTAAAATTATCAACTACACCAATGTCTACATGTCTACATAGACAGCTGGCAGGTTCAAATTTATTTAACTCATAAAATAACAAAAATATATAACTGTCTCCAAGCACTGCTGTGACATATTAAGATTGGTGGAAGTAGTCCTGAAACAGGGACATTTTCAAATGCCTTCTTTCCAGTGCAGAAGTAGATAATTTCTTACAGTTCCAGAACCTGTGCTTGCTCCTTTGTATGCAGCTGTCACTGCTGCCACTAAAATTGCTCAAGGCTTATGCCCTCACCTTTGTCTCTCTGTTCATGTTTCCGACATCTAAAAGACCCAGCCTGAAGATGCAAGGCTATTACTTTCTATTCCTTTGGGAAAAAAAATGGACCCATAAGGTACCTTGCTCTTGCTAAAATTATAACTTTAGAATAAATTAATGCTTCAAGCAATTAATACAGTGCTTTAGTCTGCCCAGACTGACCTAAACAAAACTTTTATTTCATTATTGGCTTGGTCCAACTTCATGCTTGATTCATATTCAGCCTTACCAGATCTTCCACATCAATTGTTCCTGTTCAGGCACTTTCACAGAATTTCTCTTTGGCGTGGGGATTGAGATTAGCAGATGGATTTGCAGGACCATGGGCTGGAGTAGGTATTGCAATATCTGCTTCCTTCTAGCAATAGCCCACCTTTATTCTGCATTTTGTTAAATAATTCATCATAAAACTTTACACATTTGTTGGCAATTAGCCTCAAAACCAGATTCTAAAATTGTGTCAGAAACCACRTTAAAAATCAAAGCAGATCCTTGATTAGATATCAGAAGAACTTTCATTAAATATTTCCATGAACAAAGAGCATGTGAAAAAAAAGTTTTAAGTAAACCACATATTCTTTATATTTACAGCTGGTGGGAGCAGGGGTATTTGTCTATTTCAGGTCATCTGATATAAATGCTGCATTGATTTTAGCATTTGATTTTAAATCTTCTTTTTGCTCTGTTTTCTCAACATCTGTCTTTGTTTTGACACGTTGCCTTCTGTAAAGACGGTAACCTGAGGAYCAATATATGCTTAGTATTAAATAAAGGAATTTTAAAAATTGCCTGAAAAAGATATTGTAGCAACATATAGCCATGCAACATTTTCTTRCCTTATATTGCTAAAAGATTGCAACACCTCCAGTTTCTTTAAAGCTATGCTTTGATTTTGAAATCCATTTGATTATTTTTATCCCTTCTTTCTTTTCTCCATATACATAAAAAGTTAAACTGATAATAATTATGATAATTATAGTGTTATAATAGAAAATCGCTATACTTTACCTCCTAAAATTAGTAGTGCAAACAACAGCTGGAAAATGCTGTAGATGAGTGGGAAAGTAAACATCAGTTCAAGTTGTTCAGGAGTGAATGAGAGCTGTACTATTGTTGAGCACAGCTGAGTGTTTTGCATGCCTGTTTCCAGAGACACTGTGCGACATCTGAAGGGAATAATACAAAGACAGTTGTGAAATAACATCCAGTGGGTTCTTACGCTTTTAACTAATTTGGATAAGCAAAAGTCACMAACTGTAAATAACTGCACATAAGAAAAGTTTTTCTCCACGCAGTATCGCAGAAACAGGGTTGGTGAATGAGTGACTCTGCTACATAACTAATGTTTAGGGAGCATTGTCAGCATTGATTAATCACTAAACAAAACATTTTTTTACACAGGAATTCCATACCTGTGCCAAGACAGACCAGCTACACGAGCCAGAAAGAATCCTAAAGAATAGCCAGCTGCTGGAAATATGGTGCCAATGATCCATAATTTGGGTGAGATAATCCAGGAGCCTTTGTAGAGTATTCCCCCAACCACAGCAATGAGCACGATGAGCACTGCTCCCACAATGGAACCAACCTGTGAAGGGAAAGARGAGGAACTGAGTCAGAATCACGGRATCACAGAATAGTGTGTGAATGAGACCTCAAGGAAATGTAATGGCAACAAACATGGTGTCAAACACGTCTGTGATTGCCTCAGGCACCGAAACATCTTATTAAACACAAACCCCAATGCTTTCAGCAATACAATTCACAGCAGGCAGAGAGATTAGACAGCTACCATTTTTCCCAAACAGGAGATGTATGATGCAATCCAAGGTGTGACTATAGCTCTAGATCAAGGCATAGGTATCTATAGCAGATACCTGTAACTCCACCCTTTTGAAGTCTTGACTATAGGTGCATTTTGAACTGGAGAGAAACAATTTCCCAGGTGTGATATGAGMAAGGAATGGTGCACATCTTAGAAGATTTTTTCCAGGTCTGTTGGAAAACTGACAGACTTATAAGTAGAATACTGCACTTTTCTCCCTCCCTGGGTCAATCACAGTCTGTGGCTTAGTACAATGTGTGCTAACTAGACACTAGATTGCCAGTGCTAGGAAATTATTTGCCAAGTGCAGGGGTAAATCTTTAATGGGGCTGAAGRTTCAGGCTTGAAAATCGTGAGCTTGTATAGCCCTTCTACACAGAAGTACTCACTGCAGTTGATCTTATTTCTTTTTTCTGAGTGTACTGAGATCTTTACCTCTCCTTGCCTAAAAATGTTCTAACTCACTCTCTTCTCAATAACCAAGTGAAATGTCTGTCATTGTAGCATATGTTGCCAGGGATCTCAGAGACAGACTGCTTAGGCTAAGCTTAGRAGAATCCATTCCTCTGCTAAAACATGTATTCCCATCGAAGTGGCTTCATCAGTCTTTGGCTGAAGCATTTTTAAGAGCACTGACTGAACAAGTGCTTTTGTTTGGCTGAGCTATTAACCACATGCACCCAGGAAGAAGAAACATGGTCTGGCCATGACAAGCTCTTCTTTCACCTGGCACACWGTCTTTGTGCTCTTATCTCAATTTCTCACTAGATGGGCCTTAATCTGACAGCTACAGCTCAATCTCCCCTTGATGCTTCCCCATCCTACACAAAGCAAACTCTCAATGGACATTCCGTGGATTGCACACCCACTCCATAGGAAAGGGGACTGAAATGCTGCTTTGCTGAGASATCAAGCAGAATTTCTTTTCATTGAGTACAAGTCTGTGCTTTTCCCTTAACTGATTGCACAGAAATAGTAAGATGCGAGTGCACTTAAAAATGCAACATGATAAGCTAGTAGTTCAATGAAAATGAATTGACTTAAAAAGACTTTGTTCGTGTTCTATGCTGTCTGAGCTGATAGCAAAGAAATKATAACAAAATACAGGTGGAAAAACAAGTGAGCAGACTTGTTTTCTTTCAGAAAATTTAGATAATCTATGTGTTTACTGCAAATGGTTAGCAAAGGCCAAGGGTTCTCAGCACATCTGAAAATTTCTGTAAACCTAAACCAAATGTTGAGAGTTTGCTGTTGTAATGTAAATTATTATTGTTATTATTTTGATGGGAATAGTTTTGCCAAAAGCCCCATATTTTTTATGTATATGAAACCATCTCACAAAGATAGCTGTATTTTGWAAATAATTTTTTATGTTTTTATGAGTCAGAATATTTTCAGTTTATTTTTTAATAATAAAAATTGACTTCATACTCAAAAATTACCCCACAAAAGAAATTCAGGAAACTGGCTTAAAAGGAGAAAGGCATTTTGATCCAGAAGKGTTTTAGTTTCTACTGTTTTGCAGAGAAAAACTGCTTCCTGTTGACCTGAATGATTTTCCTTCCAATTTCAGTTTACATGATATACTGAACTCAATTACTAACATAGTTGCAGCCAAAGACAAAAGTAGGCTCTTTAGATAATGATGATTTCTAATAATGTATGCAACTCATGCATGTTTGTGCAGGGGAAAAGCAATACATTTCCACACCATCTCATTTGTTTTCTGCTGAAAACTTCCCAGGTTTTAYGAAGTCAGATACTAATACTATGAATAGCAATGTACTGCTTCAGTTGTGCCMCTGATTCCATAATTTATCCATAATTGCTTAGGCTTCAACACTAWATATCCTACCTTAAGTATGATTTTYGCTTTACTGGGCCATTTGTGGTTAACAAATATTCCAAAGGAAACAGGAATTACAAGAGCTACCAGAGAGAGTCCTGTAAAAAAGGAGAGAGAAGTTAAGTCCACATATGGTGCAGAAGCTCACAACGGGACAGACACCATGGCTGTGGGTATGGAGCAGCCCTTCAGAGGAGGTTTCTGGTGTGCACAGCCCGGAGCACGCACACACACTCTACCCACACCTGCCCATTTGCTTTTCTATAGACTCTGTTATCTTTGGCAGCCTGTTGAAGTAATTGCCATTCTGCTGAGCTACATGCTCATTCACCTGCATCAGAAAGGCAGACAGAAATTTGAGTGTGCTAATCATCACTATCCTGTGATGTGAGTAGCTATATTAAATGTTCATTTTGTCTGCAGGTGTTTCGCTACTGTACCGTATCAGCAACTGGTTTAGAGCTTCCTTTGTTTTGGCCTTCCCCTTCCAGTATTTATTTTGAAAGCACAAGAAATGTATGTGATTTTTTTTTTTCTCTGAGGACAATGGGAGGTGAAGTTGAAGAATGTGAAAGTGATTCTGCTGGCTTTTAAGATTAGCACAACATGGAACTGCACTTGATAAGCACTAGGGCCACAGCTCTGCAAAGCACTGAAGCATGTATTTCTAAATACTGTAACTATTTTCTCTTTGTAGCTGGAAGAGATTTTTGACGGGAAGTCAAATGAAGCCGCTCCTGGCGCTGTAGATTGCAGCTTTTCAAAGAGACTYAGCAGTTTTAATCACCTGCTTAATTATCCACATATGCTTAAGTATTTTGCCAGATTATGGCCTCTGCATTTAGCACTTTTCAGGATTGTGTCTTAAAGCTGTTACAAACACTTTCATCCAGGAGAAGCAGCTATTCCTATGCGAATTATTCTATGTTCTTATCCCAGTACCACACAGGCCTCCAAAACATTTGGAAAGAAAAGCATGCCCAACCTTGTCATAATTATCTGTACAATATTTATAATGGTTTCAAGTCTTCCTTTGGCAGCACTGTGGATGATGTGATTTTTGGTACCTAATGCCCATGGAGGTTATTAGAAAGTAAGAAGATGAATATTTTTAAAAATTTGAGATAATTTCTTCCTGACTCTTCAGGATGATGGTGCAGARGTGGTTGTCACTGGAGGGAGGAGAGACAAAAAGGAAAGTGTGGTTCTCTGGACTCACCAATGCTGTCATAGGGGAGAACAATTGCATTGGAATCAGTCCACATCTTGGTGTAAATAAAGAGGCAAAGTGGCATCATTCCCATTGCAAGCAGCGTGGAGCAAGTTGTCATGCTGATGCTGCAAAGAAATTGGTTACAGTGACAGTTCATCTCATGCTAGCCCATAGCATTTCTCGTTTTCTCATTAGCACTTCACAGCTTGTGAGAGGTTGTGTAAGAAATGTTGCTGGCAACAGCCAATTTATCCTGTTTATCAGGTCAGAAAAAAGCTCAATGAAAGGAATGGCTTCTGCTGAAAAGGAAAGAACATGAAATATGAAGGTGTTCTTCAGMCACAGAACCATAACTTTTGGTACAGATGCAATCAGACAGGTGGCCAGAGGGAAGGTCAGTTGGCAAGTCTGTCTGCATGCTTTCTGTCTGTCTGGTTTCAGAGATGATGGTAAACTGCACAGGGGACAGGGGCAGAGATGTACATCACACTGAGCTTTCCATTATACTCGCAGCTCTAGAGTGTTAAAATTTCACTCTGAACTCAACAACATAAAATTCCATYTCATTGTCTAAGATGTGTGATGCAATACAATTCCCTTTTCTGGCTTGTTTTTCTGTAGRCCAAGGAGTAGGTGTTGAGAATTGCTCAGTGAAGCTTAGTGTAAGTATTGTTGCTGTCTTTTTGTGAACATATTTCTGTTTTCTGTTGTATAAAAGCATGCTTTCTCCTGCAGGAATAAAGAAAGAGGAAAAGACAAGACATCTAAGATAAGGAGGAAACTCTCAGAATCTAAGTTGAATGGATAWAATTATACCTGCAAATCTCATTCTTCTGATCTGAAAATACTGAGAGAGGGTTYTAGTTAAGAGATTTTGGCAATTCCTTCTGAGCCTCACTTCTGATTTCTCTTCTGTGTTGCTTGTCCTCAGAAAAGGAYTATTGATCCTGACCCACAAACTGGGAAGATCCAGAGAAGTCTATGTATAATTGATGCTAAAAACCACAGGAATACCTGTGTTGGTTTCGGCTCCTGTCACTCTCTGCTTTGGAGTCATTGAATAGGATTTTACAGAAGCCTCTGGCAAAAGAGCTCCTACAGAAGAGTCATGCAGAGAAAAAGAATCTTGGGCTAAAATTAAAGTTTGATGAAGCCCCAAATGGATTAAAAACTTAATGYTTCCTACCTGTGTATTTCCTGTGTCTATCCCTGAATGTGCATCCTTCTCTAAAGTCTGACCATCCTCTAACCCCACTCCCTTTTTTTTTCACAGAAGCAAGTGTTTTTGTGAAATATCAAGAGATGTCTCTTTGGGAAGCACTAGAGGATATCAGCTGGGTCTAATTTACCAAGAAAGATATGAAACATCACACTTCACCTCAAAATGATTATAATATTAATTATAGAAGTAATTCCTGCTCTAACTTCTTGTCTATTTGCACAGAGGCATTTTGAAGCAGAACTACAGACAATGACCATGGGTTGTAATGTATAAATATAAAATATTAAATTTTAAACCAAAACCGATATGATGGGCAGGTTTCTATAACACTGAGGTGGTKCCAGAAACCAGACATGACATCTGATGTTATTCTTCTATTGAGAACAAAAATGCTTGCCCTGACCATCAGCTGTTCCTCCTGTCTCCTGTGGTCCCTGCATCTTTGTCACAAAGATTCTGACCAAAAGCCTTTGGCTTCTTAAGGTAAAGGTCTTTTCTTGAAGAATGCCTTTTAAAAGGCATTTTCAATTAACTTCACCCTCAGTCAGCATCGTGAGACAGAAATCCTGTTCATGTTTACAGCATTATAAATTTGGATTTTTACCATTGATTTCAGTGGTGCAACTCTGAACATACAGAGCTGACCAATCATAGTTTAGCTTAGTGTATTCTTCCAAGCACAGATTAGAAAAGAATTCAGACTTGTACTGGATATCTTCCCACCTGTGGTTTCTTAGACCTGTATTAATTGAAATTAAATGTCTCACAGTTCTTAATATCATAGATCTTTCCTCTACAATGAGGAAGTTGTTGATTAACAGTGCTGACCTCATTCATAATTTGAAAGCTGTTTTAATATTAACACCTCTATGGGACAGAAAAGTTCACTATTTTCAAAGGATGGAAAAAATGTCATGTTAAAGTTACAAATATTAACATTCTTAGTGTATTTATCCTAGCTCCACATCTTTCTTACTTCTACTATTTTTTCCATTTCTGGTTCAGACTAGAATATGATAAACTGGATGAATGCTCCAATTTATTTTATTCTGTARGAAAGAGAGAAATGATCCTGCTTATTTTAGAGCAGAGTAATCAGGACATAAAAATAAAAAGATGGCTCATTTTTAAAGGCTCTTAGAGTTAATGAATCCCCCACAGAATTTGCATCAAGAGTAGGGTTCTCTTCTCCGGTGTGTTTGATGTCCTAGGTGCCTAGGTTTGATGTCCATGTCAGGTGCCTTACATATGTGTTTCTGAGTTCAGAGCACCTTGTCATTGAGACAAACACACTTTGCCCCAAAAGAGGGTTTTTCATTGTCCCCAATACACAGGGCTGCCTTAAGCAGTGGTTTCTTGCCTGTATAATATTTCCTCAGTTTGAAGACTTTGCGTAAGGCTCCAGGAACAGAGAGAATTGTCACAAGTGATTTTCATTTGAACAGCTTCCCAAAGAGAAAATAAATGCCTGTCTTTTCATTGTATAGAACACAAAAAGAGGGAAAATATTTTTCCACAGGAGCTCTTTTTCAAGAAACATTATTTCAAGAACAATGGCATAGCCATTATTTTGTATAGAGGATTCTGATCCTAAAATCCTATGTGGTTTTGTGTTTTTTACTACTCAAGATCTTGGGAGAAAGAAAAGTAATTCTGATTTAGGCAAAGTTTTCATAATGTTTGTTATCTTAACTGTTCTCATAAATGCTATTTGCTGCAGAATTTGAAGTTTTACAATAAAGAAATTTGTAATGTACACAATTCTGCTGTGATATCATCCTCATGAATTCCCAATATCATCCTCATTAATTCCCATCCTCACATTCCCAAATACCCCAAGGATATTTGTTCTTCTACTTATATTTACTGTGATTACAGTAACTAACCTTTTTTAACTAACCAGAAGAAACCTCCGCCATGCATGTGCCAACAAACAGAAAAAAATCAGACAGATCAGACAGTCCTTTCCAATATAAAATTTGCAGTGTAAAGATCCATGGGAAGCACCTAGAGAGCGGCTGCTCTTACCTTAGGTCCATGTCTCCATCCACCCAGTAGGCGATGACATTGGAGGCTGTGCCCCCTGGACAGCATCCCATGATCAGCACCACGACAGCTTGAATAGGAAGGATATTAAAGGCCAAAGAGAGCAAGAAGGCTGTGAGAGGCATAATTCCAAACTGGCAAAGGAAGCCCACAAATATACCCCAGGGCCTTTTTACGTGGCCCAAGAAATTCTTAAGTTCCACATTGCAGCCCATGGAGAACATCACCAAAGCCAGCATGATTGTTAGAACAGTACTTAAAACTACGCTCAAAGTTTTGTTAAAATTATCTTCTGGTAGTAAACATGATGTGCCATCACAAACAGTAGCATTTTCTGGACAAGCCGTGGAGTTTTCTGCCAAAAAGCTGGCGTGAAATTGCTGGGAAAGAAAGTTTGYCTGCATTTTGAAACACAGAACTGCTCAGTACATCCGCGGTAAACTTTCAAGCCCGTGTAAACGGTTGTTTGTCAGTGACTTCTTTTAAATGATCCAGGAAGCAATAAAGTGCAATAAATACTGGAAAACTCTTACTACTCTTGAAGGGTTTGGCACAGTGCTGAYTCATACAGTTATAAAAGTTGCACTTGTTTGGTACAGTGACAATTAATCATTTATTCATATGAAAATGAGGAATCCCACATAAGAGAATAGCTGTGTTAATATTTAAGGATTTAAAGGAGGCTGCTGAGCTCATGAAACGAGAACCACAAGACGAAGAGAAAGTTTAGACTTTATTCTTTGAATTTCTTGCATGCCTTTGTGAGACCTGCTCATGCATGCAATGCTGCTGGCAGCACAGGTATCTGTGTAGAGAGTGACTGAGAAACAAGAAACCATGAGCAGAAGTCCTGAGATTTGATTTGAAACTGCAACCCTTGCTAATGGATGCAACATTCAGCAGGACACACAGGCTCATTTCAATGATGTGGAATCTTCTGCCAGGTGCAGCTGGCGTGGTCACACTTTGCTCCAGCTTGGAATGGAAGTGGTGGACAGTGAGAAGAGGAGTGTGGGATGGAGAGGATGAAGGAWGGACATGTATTCTCTGAGCCAAGCGGGGTGAGCAGAGAGCAGGGCAGGGGGCTGGCACACTCTGTGAAGCCATGGCACCCAGTAAGGCCACCGTGTCCCCTTCCCTGATCCCCACGGGGGTGACAGTGAAGGTCACCTTTTTTGTCTGGTATGGCACAAAGGTTAGAGGACAGATTTCTTGTGCCTTGCTTAATTGTGGCTTGCTGTTCTCTGTCATCCCCATGGTTCAAAAGCAATCTCAAGTTTTGAAAAACTTTCAAAGATTTACCCCTCAGACTTCCCTAAAAATCTGGAAATTTGGACTATTTCCAAAGAAAAAAATTTAATGATTCTTTACCGGTGCTTTGTAGCAGAAGTATCTTCAAACGTAGAGATCTTAGATTAAAATCAAATCTTAAAGTGCATTTGATATCCCTCCAATCATCTTTATTTTTCAATGTAAAAATATTTTTACTAGAGTAACATGCTAAGCTCCAATTATCTTAAGCAAGCAAGACTCTCACTGGAAGCCTCAGCATTTGTGCCTTAGATCAGTGTGTGAAATGATGGGCATTGCCATTTTGTTTTTTTTTCTCTTCACTTTAAACCTTCAGTCCTGTCGGGGGAGCTGACTGCATTAGAAAGGATTTCTCAGCATGCTCAGATGGCACCGGTTGCTTTACAAAGGGGTCAGCTAAATGGCTGTATCTCCTAAGTCACTGTTGGGTGCCTGATGGGATAATGTCAGAGTGGCTTTATCCTCCCAGGCAGCTGGCAACTCCTACCCTGTGATTAGTGCCACATCTGTGTGAYTAGGATATGTCTAACAGAACAACAAGTAAGGTAATAAGGAGTAGATGAAAGGGAGAGAAGGTTACAAGATCTCRGTTTGGCAGAAAAATTGATTCTCCTTTTCRCGTTTGCTTTCAAACAGAATGTTTYAGGAGCTTCTACATTTCAATCCAAATCTTTTAAAGGGCTAGTAAGGTTTTAAAAGCCATATTAAGAATGCTGTATTAATATTTTCTATAAAAGCTCTATCAAAGTCTTGATTTGCACTTGAACTTGCTTCTTTTTGAAACTAAAATTTTTTACTAGTGTCTTGAAATSTCCAACAAGCCTCGGGGCTGGGGGTGATTTTCCTAGTCCTTYAAATGTCTGGTATGCTGTGGAAACCCAGAGTGAGTAGTCTGGGAGAGGAGGTGAGGCTTTGAGTGGCTGTTTCTCATCAGARCCTCGTGCAGGGTCTTGCTTTTACCTGCTGCCTCTCCCTGCAGATCACTTGTCTGGGCTGTGTGGTGTTGCTTGATGCTGACCCCCCAGAAACAGCACAGATAAAATGTCCCTGGTTTTGGTCTCCGACCTCTGCCAAGGGACTAAAGTGTCCAGCTGTCATTTTAGAGTTTGATTTCTGTAAATWGTGTATAAGGGGACACCTTCGTGCTGTTTTGTGCTCAGCTGAGGATAAACAAAACCCCAGCTACTCATCTGCATGGCCTTGTGGGTCAGTAAGTTGTGTAAAATGAACCTGTACTTACTGCTAGCTTTGCCTTTTTTCTTTCTTCCTTTATTTTAAAAGGGRTGGTTGCGAGTCAGCAGCTGTATATTTCAGCAGCTAGCTGCATAAAAMCTTAGATCACAAAAATGCTGTCTCAAACAGAAGAAAACCCTTCTGAAATCAACTTGTTATTAGGCTGATATTGTTAAAAATATAGCACAGATGGGAATATCTATATCAAGAAGTCCTCATGTGTTGTTAGGCAACTAAAACCATATCCAAGACATTGAAATATTTACAGGTACAGTTGAAAACTTGGTATGTTGAAGGAGGTACAGTAGTATTGAGTAGGCAGGTGGGCCTCTCAGGAGTGCTGTATTTCAAACATTCCTCTAAGTCTGTTTTGCTTTTTAAAATGTGCTTCTGGGATTTAATCCATTTGCAGGCTAGTGGGAGACATCCTCACAGAAAGCAGCGATGCAGAGATGGTTTTCAGTGGTATTTAGCTGTATGGTTTCTGTTTCACTGCCTGTTTTCCACTCAAGTTATGGTGCTTAACCGGTGACATGGACTATGGACTGCTCTGTGAACCCAGCTGGCATCTTTTGCCTGTACCCACTGCACTATTAGTCAGTGTCATTTTAAGCATTTGCCATTGACATTCAGAGAAGGAAGCAGCAGTGCAGTGAACTTGGTGGCATTTTGGTGATGATTAACATCCCCAGACTGATTCTTGACACTGTCAGCATACATCAAAAAATGAAAACAATCAATATCAACCTAGAAAAATGCCAACCTAAATGTAGATTTGCATCCCAAACAGCAATATTCTGATTTGTCTTCTTGAATTTTTGTGGTGATGAGGCTACCAGCTTATTCAAGTGAKTTCAGCATCACCTCAGCTAACAAATCCAGGCAGGTAAAACTTGTAAGGATCTGTTCCTGTGCCGAAAATTAGATAATTGATTTAYCCATTAACTCAGGCAGTTATAAAAYAAGAATAGCAATAAGTGCACACAGAGCCCTACACTGGGGAGACAATTTAACAGTTTGTCTTTTATGCCTGTCTGGTGCTTATTTCTGGGATGTTTCTCTTAATGAGACTTATGAATCTTCCCTGTCTGCTTAATTCAGACTCTGAGATGCTTCTTAGTGTATTTATGTCTTGGTTAGAAGAATCTTTTCTTTCAGATAATTGAAAACCTGAAGTCAATTACCTGCTTTTTACTACCATCTTTAAAAGAGAGACAGCAGCTGTACCTGGTATTGGTGACCTTGTTTATAATTTTAGTATAAATATAGATGGAAGGTTTTGTATGTTTTTAAAATTTTACTACTCTAGCTCGGGATAGCTTCCCAAAGAACACCAGAAAGTTGTCTGCAAAGCTCATGGAAACATTTCATTTACATTTTTACATTTCGCTGTCTGGTGCAAATATCTGCATGCTGCCTGTTAGACCCYTGAGCTGAGTTTCAAATGAGATATTGGGGCCATGGGTGTTGAACTCAGCTGGGAAAAAAGCCTGACATACTTGGATTACAGGCAAATTTATCTATCTGTTGTAGTGCTTCTGAGGTGCACCTGAAAATCGTGGCTGAATTYCTGCACAGAATGAGTGATTGGCTGGAGGGATGGGGTTCTGCTGTGAGTTGTTAGAACTAATTATTGTGCAATGGGAAACACATAGAGCTTTTGCATTTTCTRATACAATTCCGACTTGCCAATCCAAATCATATCTTCAGTAGCCAAATGTGTTTTCAATAGAACATAACAAAAGTGCATTGTTACTACACAAATGCATTTAAGASAATGCAGAGGCTTTAGACTTTAAAGAATTTTGGTCTTTTCTGATAGGTGTGTGAGGGGAAATCTGCATTTCATATGTTCAGCAAGGAACAAGTCTGCTATGGTACTGACAGCAGCAGCCTGCCAAAAGCATAAGCTTGTCTTCTGACTGCCAAACTGTAATAGTGACTTTTGACATTGATTAAAAAGCTGAAAGGTAGATAATATCATAGCAAATCAAAGAAATGAGTCATGCCACCAACTATAAAAGTGTAAGTTTTTGAATGATTCCATTGGATTGGAATCYCTTAATAAAAGCATGTTTTCATGTTCCTTGACAAGGATTTGCTTTGGTCTTGGAGGGCTAACWCACTCCACAAATATTTCAGTGCCTTTACCTGTCCTTTCAAAGCTGTAATTTTACATAGTAGTCAGGCTTAATTGGGATAAGTGGCTAAAAAAAGTAGACGTCTAAATTCTAGATCAAAGGTYGGATTGATTTTAGAGTCTACAAGGTTGAAGAAAAATAAAATTATTATGGGAATTTTATTTTCTGGGAACTAAAATTGGGTCTGTTAATTTTCATAAGAYGGGGAAACCACTTATACTGTTTCTTCTTAGTTGTTGTGTCGGTTTATGACATTTAACTCCTGATGAGCACTAGGAAACCAGGTTTTTCTTGTCTGCAGTTCCAATGGCCTTTCCATTATCTAAATCTGGAACCTAGCTGCACCTTTAAAAATTTTCATTTAAAGAACTGATAAATTAATTTGATATTTTATCTTTGAAATAATAATAAAATTACCTAATTGTTCTCTCTGTTATTTTGAGAGATAAACCTAGRGAAAAGAAAGCAGAGAATTACTGTAGAATACATTTGATAATAAGTGAATAAAGCTCATGAATTAATTCACCTGTCAGTGGATGGGACGCGGCTACCACAGAACAGATCATGACAGAAGCAGATCAGTAGATCAAAGTACCTGATGCTAGATGTTATCTGGATATTTTACTTTCCCTACATGTAATCTGGGTATTTTACTTCAGCATAGGTAGTCTAGTCCCTGATTTAGGTGTCCCTGACACGTGTATTTTGAAATGGTCTGAAAGATCAGTCATGGGTATGRATTCAAACGTCTCTAGTATTGGAGAACATCTGCTAAATGTGCAGATAGTTATAAACCATCAAACAAAACCAGTGAGAGTGCACCAAAACCTTTCTGCTAAACAACCTGACACGTAGTAAATGGGAACAGTTTGGGGATTTATTTCAACATTGCTCCAGTGCTCCAGACCAAAACTGGAAAGGGGATGCAGCTTTGGGTTATTCATACCATCTGCACTGGGCTGGTTGGTGGCCCTGGGCTGTGTGAGTTGTGTGTCCTGCAGGGACATGGCTGGGTGGAATATCCCAGGGACATTAAAAATGCCATTAGATACCTATGTTTAAACAGCTGAGCCCCAGTGTGGATAGCTGTGCTGAAGAAGGTGAATTGTGCCCTGATGCTCTCAATATTCTCTGCTGAGAATAAGGCTCATGTGAACAGCTCTGAAGCAGGCAGCTACGCCAGGGGTGTTGAGGGCCAGGTCTTGTCGAACACATCCTTTAATGAACACAAAGCCAAGAAATTTGAGGAGAATAAATGTTATTGAGTTCCTATTTTTAGTTTGCCCAGGAATTTGARAAGGAGCAAACGTTTGGAATTACTTCAGGTAAGCGCTAAGCAGAACTGGGAATGAGTAAAAGAAGTAAAGGAGAGGAAACTCAAAAGCAATGTTGTATGGATTTTTTTGTTTGTTTTTGTTTGTTTGTTTTTGTTTACTTGTTTTGCTCTTTTTCTTCCCATTCTTTAACAGATGCTTTCCTTTGAATTCAGTCTTTCTTACTGAAAACAAACAGATTCATTAATGACTAGGCTATGCTCCTTCTCAAAACAGGGCTGATCTCTGTGAATGTGGCAGAGGACGTTCCTTAGAATTTCTTTTTCTTACTTACAGTAGAGATTTGAACTAAGAACTTCCACAGACTGTTTCAGACTGCTGGAACTCATGCAGATCTCAGACTATCTTCTGATGAGCACCTTCAGAGGTCTGAGCTGGGATCCATATATGCCATCCCTTTCATCAGTACCCCAGTTACTTGGTACTATTTTCGCATCCTGCAGATCTATGGAAAGTTTTGAGTCCTGTGGAAATACAATTTTCTCTTGAATATAAAAGAATAGTCTCTTCATTAAAACTGKCTGGGGTCCACCTGAAATAAAAGCTGGCATGATTTAACTAATCCTGACTCTAAAGATTTCTGATTGCATATGGTGAGGTGTGAGGGAGGGGAATCAGATAATCACAGTTGTTACAGGCTTAAGATCCYGCTTGTGCTAGACACTGTGCAGGGTCATAGTAAGCACCACTTCCCGCCACTTCTGGACTTTTTAATCTTTTTATTGGTAACATTTGTCATCTTCCTTCAAYATATGGAATATGTCAACACTATAGGCAATTCAGAAATGAAGAAAAATAAAAATGTAGAAGGCTATTCTTTACATATAAAAATTATATACGAGAAGATACTAGTTCYGCAAAGTCAGTTTAAAACCATTGCCCTCTTCTCCTCAGGAAAAAATGTTATCTGCCTGTCTCTCTTCTTAACAAAATTTTGTTTTGCTCAGAACACCCATCTTCATTACAGAGGGTAATACTCTCTGGGCCTTTAATCATTGGCTTTGATAAGACCAATTTCAGCATCTTTTGCTTTCTTATTACTCGGAGACACTATTTAAGAGTTATTTGAGATTTACCTTGATATGTGTAAGGTGAAATATGATGGTAAAACATTCAAGAATGCTGTGTAGATGAGACCTTATCTTGTATCTGCTGGACTCTTAACACCAGGGAAATTTGAGCCACCTGCCTGAATATTGAAAACTTACTTTAGCAATACAATTTTGGAAATTCTGGTGGGTGAATTCAATTTTTGGTTGTGGAAGTTGAAAGTACTGAGGGTGAGGTGCCTTAGATCTGATGTACTGTAGTGCTCAGGCAGTTGATAACTGGACTGGTAAAGGCTCTGTGTCAGTGTCTGYATAAAGGAACTGTTCTCATAGAAGRGTTAAGGCTGAAAATTACCACAAAGAAAGTCAAGTCCAAGTGTSCCATGGGTTTGTGTAAATGAGGGTGTAATTGGTTCTTGATGCCTGGAGCTATACAAATARCATGGATGGTAGTACTGAAGTTTTGGTTTTTAGTATAACCCGAGTAATATTTTGGGTCTTTAATAAGCCATCGAGGTTAATAATTTACAATTAACAGCACTGAACATGTGGGTTTTAGGAGCTAGGAGAATCCATTCTTAGGTGCTTGGAGTCTTCATGCAGCACCCATTAGAAAGGGTGATCTCACAAAAGCAATGCAGTAGGGTGGGAGRCCTGCACAGCAATCAATTGAAAATGCCAGGGGATGGGTCTGTGCCCTGCACCCCCTCCCCTTGTGCACTGTCTCCTGAAATACAAGAACTAGAAGAGGATCTGGAGTCTGGGTTCTTTTTTCCTTTTACCCTGTTTGCTCATGACCTCTCCCTGTCCTAGTCAATATTTGATGATGCTGCACTGTGTCTGTGGGCTGGTTGAGGGAGTGCTGGCCTGGAGCAGCCTGCCGGCTGTGCTCAGAGAATTTTGCAGATGGTTTGCCTGGGACCTGCTTGATRCAAGCTCAGCTCCCTCCAGGCAGAAATGGCAATTTTAAATCTGCTACCTCTTCAGCTCACATCAGTTTTTAACCAGTGGGTGAAAAAWAAGAGCAGAGATGCCAGACTCACTTTCTGCATGTCCCTGCACCTCGGCTGTGCTTTCTGCCTGTTGGTGATGTGGGGAGCTGGGGCACAGTCAGGCGTAAATGACAGCTCAGAGAAAGCCTGAGGATCTCACCTGGCATCAGGCTCCTGCAGCGCCAACCTGTTAGTACAGGACCACAGCTCTTYGTGGAGCATGCACGCTTGCTGGTGCACATATCTGTTCTGAAAACGCTTGTCAGAATTATTTCTATCAGCTCTGTTCTGAAAATATTTCCATGAAAATATAATCTCTGTTCTGGTTGATTTCACTTTTGACACAACTGAATGGCTCCTTATTTGGAGTGTAATAAATGAAAAAGGTGTATTGATTTCATCCTTACAAGAAAAGTAATTTACATATGAATATGTAAAAATAAACATATAAAACTCACTACATATACACATTTATATATAAAGTATATGCAACATGAAAAATTATTAAATATGGGTGTGGAGATGGTTTGACGTTTTTTGTGAGAGAACAGCTGTGCTTTCTGAGAATTTTCATGTGAATGAAGTGACTCTTCTAAAAACTTTCCTAGCCTCCTTCAGTAGATGACAAGATACTTAATTTTTTTTTCTCCTGCTGAAATAAGTATAGGCAGTATTAGATTTTTGTACATCAAGATCTTCTGTAGATATTTCAGTAATATCTATTTCCTCTTCATGAGGATTTTGTGATCAGTCAAAAATCTGGTGACTTACTGTCAAGTAACATTAGCTAGGAAAAAAACCCACRTCATTTTGAATGGTTTATCAGAAATGGGAACATGTAATCTCTAAAGTTTTTTTCAATGTTGGTGATTCTCATGCGCTTCAGTTTGTAAATTTAGATGTATTATTATTTCCTTACCTTATATTCCAGTTCAAAATGTTTGAAACACCTCTAAGTGCTTTAAAGAGGTCCAGGTATTAACTGGAAGAACCTCTTTGCTTTCTGATCCCTGGACAYTTAGACTATGCTTTAGTACTGTTTTTGAATTCCCCTTTGTAATATCTGGAAATGCTCTTTAAGTGAGAATTAGAATGCTCATGCATGGAAAAAGACATCACTGTGAGACTTCAATGAAATCAGTAAGTCGGTGACAAAACCCATTTGTCTGTTCGTAGTATTATCTCTAAAAACCTTTCAAATGASTTTTAAACAAGAGTGCATGGGCACAAAATACTAATGTAGATGTGGCTTTTGCAACAGTCAGGAATATAAAATTGATGAGTGGGACTCATTATGAAAAAATGGGACAGCACCATACCAATGTATTAAAATTTAAAAAATTTATTAACCTTCTTTTACAGTAGTTCATGTACTTTATATCAAATAACAAAGTTTTCGTCCAAAAATTTTTCATCTGCATCTCTAAATGTGTGGGCTCAACTTTCCAACCCTTTTTTTTTCTTTTTTTTCACCAATGTAACCTGGAGGTATCTTGCAGTAGAAATCAAAATATTGAAAAAAAGAGGACTTACGAGTACGAGATAGATCCTTGGAGACTCAGTAATACCATTAGTGGACAAGCTGAAATAAAAAAGCAAGTCCAATTTAGACACACAGCCTGCTGAAGTCCATTTACATTATAAAATATTTCTCAGAAGTACATATTTTTTTAAATAGAAAAAAAACCCCTCTACAGTAAATGAAAGCAAAAAGTCTAAATTTTTTAGTTCACTCGAGAATATAGTTAGGAAAAAAAGGTAGTAACTCAGGTTTAATACCAGCATCTGAACCAACTCCTCTTACTTTTGCTCTCTGCAGAAGAGATGCTATTTCTGTAGCATTTATGTGGAGGAMCATCTCTGTCAGATGGCTGCTCCATGCATGGAACATGAGTGTGTCCCCTGGAGGAAATGTCCTGTCCTGGTCCCTCTGCTGGGGCAGAGCTACAAGGCCAGGCACGGGTGAAGATTTTGGAGGGTAGCAGAGCCTGCAGTGATGATGGGGAATCAGACTGAGTTCTGACCAGGACAGTAACAAGCCCACAAAATTAACTCAYGAGTCCCACAGCTCAAATCTTTCTTTGGCTGACTTCCTGCATGCACTGTTTGTGAGCTGCACATTGACCTTGAGATTTKAGATATGCTGAACATGGCAGGGAGACAGACCTTTATCTCTTTAACTTGCCTTATCTTTGGTATCTAACTCCTCCTTTGATCACTAGCAAGAATGAGAAATATTTCTCATTAGTTTTATAGATTTTTAGAAAGAAATCTTTTAAAAGCAGTCTCTGAAGATGCAGGTAGATAAATCCATGTTTATATATGCTTCAAGGGAAAAATGTTTTTGTCTGAATGATAGCACCTATGTTCAGCTAAGCCTGGGTAACAGAGAAACCATGACATGCCAAGTAATAGAGTTGCTAGCAACAGCATTTTGTGGAAATTGAGGAATATTTATGTAATTGAAAGATAAAATATCTCTAGTAAGGAAACCTCCTTTCTTCACATCCAACATGTCATCAGCAGTTCTTATATAATATTAATTGTCTCCTGTTTCTGTGACTGAGTGAATGAGTAGCCTGAAGGTCTCCTTTTGTTTTCAGAGCTGCTTGCACTTGTGTTATCAGCACTGAACACACCTGAGCAAATGGGGCTCCCTGAGATGTTTGATAGGCACAACTTTCCAGGAATCCAATGGTCCTCCTGCTGCCCTCTGTGTTTGCCCTTGGTGGGACAATAGTGACAAAGACACACAGACAATGATTAATGCCTCATCCCCCGAGCCCTTTTTCCCTCTGAAATCCCCTGTCTTCTCTGGCCTGGGATATTTTTGCACAGGGGAAAGAGGGGGAACAAGATAGGAAGGGATGACTACATTTGAATGAGAAGTTTTCCCTTTCTGGTTCTAGGAAATGAGACCCCCCCTGTGTAGCTGCAACTCCACACACACTTCACTGGGCTCCCCAGAACTGCTTGCCAGCCAAGGAGCTCTCTGAGCCAGGATCTGGCTCTACAGGCTTTTCCGTTCATTACTGCAAACTACATAAGGAGGAGAATTTAAGACTTGGTTTTCGTCAATTTAATGAGAAAGCTGGCAATTCATCTTGTCTTTTCCCATTTAAAAAAAAAAAAATTACTCTTTTTTGCATGGGAGGGGGACCTCTGGTATTGGCAACAATGTTCTGTAGGTGCAGTGAGGTAGATCCAACTAAGGCCGAGGGGCAACTAGTGAAAACATGTTTGTGAAATTAAACTGATCGGGAGAAGATAATTGCAGAAGGATTTTCTAGAGAGATGTGGAAGCTTTCCTTTTTAGACTTGCTGAGGAGCATAAACAGTGAGCAAGATAAATAAATTGATAGTGTCCAGGATTCCTTTTTTTAAAATACTTTTTACCCTGTACAAGTAACAGCAAAAATTTTTTAAATAAGAAAAACTTGATTCAGTTAGCTATTTCTTCTGGCTTGAGATAGACTTTTCCAGCCCAAACACTTTATTTTGAACAGCCATTTCATACCACATTCATCGATTCTTCAGCAGTTCAACTTGAATGGGTATGTCTATCCATGCTGTCATCATCCAGGAATATGTCTCCAGGGAGAGTCATTTTTACCTCAGGTTAAAGAATGGAGTACACTGAAAAGCTGTCTATTAGCTTGTCATTATCCACACCTTCTGATGCTTAGTGCTTGTTCACATTTAACTCAGACCCTTGAAGCCTCTGGGTTTTTCTGATTTCTGCAGTAACACTAGATCTTTTTACTAAGTTCAGACTTGCAGCTCTATTACTTTTTCCAAATTGCTGTTAAACTTTCAGAACTGTGATGGCCTTGTGCCTTCAACCTAGCCTGATTAGCATACAAGAAATTAAAGAAATAGACGTTAAATTCCTCAGAAAGTTACATGGAGCGTATGGAAGGGCAATAACTGAGGAGAGCTGTTAATGATCCACTCTCCTGTTCAGCTCAAACCACGGATGTGCTCAGCCTTTCCCTGTGTGAGAAACTTCTTAGACCAAAGCTGTGCAAGGAGCTTACACAGAGAGTGGAAACATTCACAAACCAGGGAAAGAAAATAAAAAGCATTTGTTGATATATTGGCACAGTCAGCCTTAGGAGACTCAGACTTAATCTCCTAAATTGTAGGTAAGGATAAGTAAACAGCATTCCTATAGGTAATTATCCATTACCTATTTTGAATCTGGGCAATACAGTATTTAATTACTCCTAGGGTTGGGCAAGCAATTATTTCTAAGGTATGGCCAGGTCACTTATTTGGCTTTTTAATATGTATTTATTATTATTGGCCCCTGTAATCACTGTAAGTGACACAAATATCCTGACTAAATGATGTTTGAATTAAGCTGCATGACGTCTGCAACAGCCCATCAAATCTAAAGGTGCAGCTGATTACCAGAAAGAGTTTGACATTTGGTTTCATATTGAGCGAGGTTGGACAGCAAGAAATGGTGGAAGCACAGTGATCAAACAAACAGCACAGTGACGAGAGACACTGTTCAATCCCAAAGCCTACTGACTGTCCAGAAGGCTTAGACCCCAGGGACATAGGGTAGGTAGGACTCTATATCTATCCAGATCAGCACTTCTAACATGTAGAAATCCCAGGGTTTATTTTACCAAGTCTGTTGACAAGAAGCGTGGGGCAAACGTCCATAGGTATAACCTGCAGATTGCATTGCAATCTTTAACAGAGCGTTCAATAATATTTTGTTAAATCCATATGGTAGTTGTCCATCTTTTGTGACTGGGATAACTAGGCTGGAAGTCTGGACCACTTGAACATATCACATTTCTATCTATCTGGTGGTAAGAGAGGTGTGACAGTAAGAACAGCCAACTGGTCTTGTGATAAAATTTAGAAAGTTATCAGCAGTAGGAAAGAAGAAATTCAGCAGTTGCTTAAGCTAAAAAGATAAACACTTCAGAAACCTTCTTTCACACTTACTTGTCATAAAAAGGCAACGGCAACATTATCTATGAGTTTCTCTTGTTCAAAGTAGCTTCTTTGAATCTCCAAAGCAGTTCATAGCCTCTTTGGAATCTGAGAAAGGCAAATTTGAACCACTGCTCTGTAGAAAAGCATTCTGTGTCTCAAAGCATTTTACCTCCTGAGAGAATTACAAGTCCACATTTTTGCAGCTGTGGATGATGATGTTCAGGAAACAGATTGTTTCAAGATAAGTACTTCTCAAAGAAATCGAATTAGTAGACGTAGAAAATATAACAGGAAACTTGACTGGAGCTTTTTTCATCTTGGAAAATGTGGTCATCCCAAGCAGTGTGATGGCATTTTGTTACTGGTGTCACTGAATTGTGGAGGAGGAGGAGAAGGGGGCTGAGGAGATCTTATGTGGAGGCTGTTGCACCTTGTGTACTGACATAGCTAACCTAGTGGCTCTTGGTTTTTGTGGTCTGTTCAAGTGGGTGTTCACTCTTTTTAATTTTTTTTAAATTACTTTCATCCCATTGATGTTATTTATGGACCTAGCAGCCAGTTAGTTAAGCACCTAGCAGTTATTTTTAATCTATGTGGAGTGCTGTTTTCTGTCTAGCTTCTGCTTTAGACACTTTCCCCTCCCATCTGGTGCAGCAAGAAGAGTCTGCCTGTTCAACAGAGGCTTCTAAATCATTGTGTCAAAATTTTAGCTCAGGAAAGGAAGAAATGAGTAAAAGTGAATTTAACTGATCACGCTTTTTGGTTACAACAAAACCCAAATGCTTTTTCTTGTGAGAAAAGATGGTTTCATAGAAAATTATTGGAACTGACCTTTTGGAACTGCTTATCCCACAACTCCACCTCCAGACTCCTCCAGAGATATTCAACAATGAATGAAAATGACACCTTCCACGGGCAGGAACAAGAATTCCCATGTCACCTGTGTTGTACAGCTTTGCAGAAGCTAGTTGGTTTTTTTTGGTGTCACTTCTAATACAAAATCAGCATTTTATTATGAAGGTAAAACTGTATTACTGTCTTGAATCCAAATTAAAAAAAAAATCACTGTCATCCCACATTTTCCCACTCTATATCATTTCTCTCTACAACTCTGTGCTTTTGACTTGGCTTCTGGTGAAGTTTAAAATGTTAGAGAAACATGATTGTTCTATGGACACTGAGATGAAACAGGGATTCCTGGAGAATACGTTTCAATTTAATTTCTGACATTAGTTTCTGCATGCAATAATTTTGATTCCTAGTGTTATGAGAAAAGTTTCAGGGAAATTATACATTCTGCCTTTCAATTTATGAACTCCATTATTTCTGCAGCGTTGTGCTAACTTTGTAAACATTTGATTGTGGCCAAACCAGCATAGTGACTGGACACTCTTTATCTCAAATTTTGTTATGGTGTGAATTATGTTACATTTTTTTTTTTTTACTTTTTCTGTATGATAGCTAGATCTGAATAGCTCAAGATAGATCAGGAATGTCTAACTGTAAAAAATATTCCATTGATATTTTCACAGTTCTTATTACCGAAGAGTTAACCTTACATCCTCCACAATTATACCTGACTGCTCTCCTGTATAAAATGACTGAACTTAAGCACTGAAGGACACATGAAAGGCAACTTAGTTTTATAGAAGGTAGAAGTTTTATTTTTTTTTTGTTTCTACTCTATTATCCAACAATATGTTAAAAGACTGTTGAACAATTGCCAGCCACAACAAATAAAGAAACCAGCTTTGCTCTCAGAGGTATCAATTATGGGATAGATAACCATTAGGAAAAAAAAATTCCATTTATTTGAAAGAGAAATCACAAGCATAAAGCAATCTGGCATATAACAATTTAGTTCTATTAACAATTCTGTCTGGCTCCATGCAGTATCATAATTTTGGTAATGATGACAAAAAGAAAAACTAATGCAAGTTTATGTCAAGTGCCCCCTGGAATTGCTGAATTGCTTTGTCCTTCTCAAAAACATAAGCCTAAGACCTTGCATGTGTATAAAATTTTGAAACAATCAATCACAGAAACAGCATCTGATTGCAGAAAACATGATTTCAAAATCGATTTGTCATACTCCTATATGGATTTAGTGCCTTCCTTGTTTTGACATTTCTCATTTGGTAAATGCAGGAGTGCTACTGTAATTTCTCTATGTTGTGTAACAAATTAGAAGACTGGAATGCAAAACTTACTTTGTTTTTGAATTTGTCTTGGATATGGAATTATTTAGCTACTTTTAATTTTGTTTTCCTTATAGATTTCTTTTGTGATGCTTAGAATTATGCTATCTAATTTCCACGTGAAAATAATTTGTGGCATCCTGCTCCCATCATAAAAAAATCCTTGGGAATGGTTTTGGCAACATGATCAGCTTTTAAGACCTGCTTGCTGAGAAGAAATAAACAGATGCTACTTCTATTGTTAAATTTTACAAAAGAAAGGATTGGATTTTGCTGCAGTTACTACGCTTAAAAACATGCTGGTTTATGCCCCTTCTTAAAAGTATTTATTTGGTGAAAATTCCTTTGTAACAGAAATGTGTACAGTGAACTGGGTGCATGTTGTTTTGAAGGAGATACGTAGTATTGTCACAGGCCAGTGGTTAACATGTTCCCAGAAAGATTCAACTTTTATACACTAATCAGCACAGAGATTTCCTACAGAAATTTGAATCAGTGAAAAATACTAATGCTGAACATATCTGGTTTATACAGCTTAAGCCTCTAAATTTTTCTAACATTGATATCTAATACAAAAAATAGAGATCTTCAAATTTTCCTTTTCTTCAAAAGTGTGTGGACATTGTTTGCTCCAACAGTTTTTTTGGTATGATTTAAAATACATCTATTTCTGCCTATAATGTTGTTTAATGTCTGTGACATTGCAATGCCTAAGAATTATATTGAAATAATTAGTAACCTTGCTTCCCCTCAGCTATGAGATGTGCCTGGCACTATTCAAACAGTATTACCATGTATGATCCCAAGTTCTTGAGGAGGGTTTGCTAAAGGTAGTTTAAATCTGTCATAGAAATGGCCAAAACCTTTGAAATTTTTTTTCACAACTTTCTGGTGGTTTTCATTTGAATTTTAATTTTTTTTTGTTTGTTTGTTTTGTTTGTTTTTGGTTTTGCTTGTTTGCTTGCTTTTGATAGAATTGATATGCTGACAAGTCCTTGTTATTTACTGTAATTTAGAAATACCCCAAATGAACCCTCTTCTCTCCAGGTATCCTGTCAGAAATTTTGTGCAATCGCTGTGTGCTGACAGAACCTTTAAAACCCTTCCTCTGTGGAGGGGTGAGAGATAGAGAAACACTTCCACCTCCCAGTATCTGCTTTTCCTTCTGCTGTCATGCAGTTCAGTAGCACAGAGGCTTTCAGGATTCCTTCCAGCTAACACAAGGGAGGGGTTCTGATGGAGCATATGCTTAGGAAATTAATAAGGATGGTTTTAGTTTTGAGTTTGGGTAACTTTTGCTTAGCTGCCCACATGAATCAGCTAAATTTCTGAGTGAAGTGAAACTCCAAGCAATCTGTTTTGGACTCCATCCCAGGCAGACCTATTCAGCCATCCACTTAATTGCTAGTGCATCTTCATTTATGTACCTCTATTGATTTTAATCTCTGATGATTTATACAGTACCATAAGCAGGTAACAAGCCAAAGCAATGGCATTTCACTGGAGATGAAGATGCCTATAAACTATCTTAATTTGCCCCAAATCTGCTCATATATACAAGGCTCCTTTTGCTGTGGTTGTGTGTTTAAAGTTTGTACTTACGACTATTCAGCTAAACTTTCTTTTTCTCACTACAGATTTACAGACTCTTTTCCTGTATTATAAGAGTAAAATACATTTGCCTCTGACTCCAAGCTACCTCATGGCCTGCTGCCAGAGTTCCCTGATGTTTGTTTTTCTTCTAGCTGTTATTGATAAACCTGTACTTGAATGTAAGGACATTGACATAGCTGTGAGTGAAGAGCCATCATTGGCTTAATTCATAAACACAATGAAAAATTAAGTAGTTTTAGAGAAAGATTCATCTCACTTCTTTAGATCTTTAGTTCAGGATGAAAAAAGTCCTAGACAGACTTTTGCCTAGAAAAGGATTTATTATTTGTTCCTGAAATCTCTCTGTAACAGAATTAGGATGGAGAATGCTCTTAGAGAGGCACAGCTGCTGTCCCTTTGACTCTGCAGCATGAATGTCCTGGAGCAGGATTAGACCTGAGCTCGAATGTTCCTATATATGCCTGTAATCTCTAGCACTATTCAAATAGTTATTTAAAACAGCTTTAAAATAATGTCTGAAATGGCACTTAGGCTTGAATATTAACATAAGTAACACTGCAATCAAAACAAGGGAGATTAACATTGCACAGATGAGTTGTCTCTCCTAGAGGTGCCTAAGCAGTCCATTAATGCAATACTTCGTGTTTTGTGACTTTGTTGCAGGGTATTATGCAATCTAAAAGAAAAGTGCATAGGAGAGAAATCATCCTTGTTAAATGGATCCCATCTTATTTTAATTTTCCACTTCAAATCACAATTAATATGTATTATTCACACCTTTTCATTTCTATGGTTATAGTGTATTAAAGTAGAACAGATGCTTCGTGCAGGCTGGCCAAGGCATGGAAACAGAACCATTGTTATTCATGTTTTTCAGCTCTACCTTCACTGTGAACAAGAATAGCATAACAGAAGGAGCTCTCAGCTACTGAAAGCAAAGTTAGAAATTTGGGGAGATTGTTCACTGAAAGGATTTAACCACTTCTTTTTGCAGTTACCATTTGCGTCATATCAGACTGCTCATTCTGGGCACTGGGAAGAGGACACAGTGGATTCAGGAAAGGAAGGTTTCCTTCTAGATCACTGAGGCTAGAGATTTGTGTTATTCACAAATCTTAGTTATTCATGTTTTATCTGTAAATGCACTGGTTACAATCTACAAAAACGAGGTCTGGGATGAGTGTGGGCCTCACTTGCACCCAACAAAGACCTTTGTAATAGAACTCATTTGGGATAGAATTCATAACTTTCACTTACTTTCCTTGTGCAAAAGTCATTAGGATCTTAAACATCAGGTAATTTTTTAAATCAAAGATTTTATGAGCAATAATTTTTTGGTGGGGAAAAGAACCAGCATCACTTTAGTCTGCAGCTGCCCTCTGGTTTTGAAGGCTAGACCATACCACAGCCCAACATCTGGGGGGATGGCAAATCTTGGCAAAAGAGCTGATGTGACTCACTTGGACAAAATCAGCCTGTGGTCTAACCTTGCTAGCTGGTTAGAGCTAGCACTGGAGTGAACTAATTTGTGAAGTATATATATATATACATATATATATATATGTGTATATATATATATATATACACACACACACATATATATACACATATACACACACACACACACATATATATATATATATACACACACACACACACATATATATATACACATATATATACACACACACACACACATATATATATATATATATACACACACACATATATATATACACATATA
>NW_026623576.1:314363-370841 GCF_030028575.1 Malurus melanocephalus | reverse complement strand
GAAGGAAGGAAGGAAGGAAGGAAGGAAGGAAGGAAGGAAGGAAGGAAGGAAGGAAGGAAGGAAGGAAGGAAGGAAGGAAGGAAGGAAGGAATGTCTTAGCAGTTAAGATTTCAAGACAAGCTGGAATAAAGGTATTTCCAGAAAAAAAAAATGCAGATAGTAATCTATTCCCACACGATGCTGTTCTTTTGTTCACTTCTTTAACACTGCAGGGGTACTTTTGCCTTCTCCAGTAATTTCTTGTGCTGTTCCATATACTATATATAGTTTTTTCCCTGCAATGATAGATGTCTTATTGAAAGTACTCAAAATATTTCGCCTGGCAATTAATTGTAGAGGTCACCCTCACTTTCGAAAGCTCTGACTTTTACTACTAGTAGAGAAATACAACTAGTTCTCATATCCCAGATGAGGATATTTTAAATGTAGATGAAAAATAACACATTTTCATAAGCTATTCCTAACAAGCACATTTTAATTTAAACACCTGAGATTTTGTGATCCTGCTCCAACTGCATTTCAAACCTTCCAGAACGATGTTGGAGCAGATTTTCAATTTTCTTAACTTACGGTTGGGCTAAACTCCCCTTTATCCCCTGGAAAAAAAAAAAAAAAGGTTGCTCAGTGTATGACATAAACCACGATGTGATAGGAATGCCTCTCTGGACTGACTGAAGGGAATGCAGACTGCTAGTCTGTGATTAGATTTCAAACTTTTCCTCTAAACAGAATATATTTTGATCTGAGTAAGTATTTAATATTTTTTCGAACTGATTTAAATGGTACATGTTAACACAAGTTACTTTTTCCTTGCTGCTTTTTAAACTTGGGTGTAAATTTTCACAAAAGAAAATAAAAGAAATCCAGTCTCTCATTCTATATTGTAATAAAATTCTGCATTGAATAAAATAGGAAATCTGTCAGTACTGTTTTCCCAAACACTCAGTGGCTCAATGAAACCCCACTTAATGGCTTAGTGCAACAAATAAGGCTTTCCATGAGCTCTTGAGCACATAACTCATTGGATCACTGCTGAAATCCCTGTGCTACCAGCTTGACCTCATTATTTTGGACAGCACTGAGATTTCTCAGTCATTCCTGATGCTTCATAACACTAACACTATCATTTTTTTGATGAGAAACAGCTTGCAAAATACTTATTTTTATTTGCCTGCTGGTGTGTTGCTGCTTGAAATTGCACCATATAACTAACTACAGCCTTAACAGTGACACTAAGTAATTTTAAGAATATGGTAAAAAAAAAAAAAACAACCAAAACCTGTGTCATCTTTCAACTTTGCACCTATCCTATTAATAAAAGAGCAATCTATCTGGAGTCTGAGCATTGTAACATTGTTATTTTCAGCTCATGCTTAGCTCTGGTGTCCTCTGTGTGTGTTTGTACAGCATGTAATGTAGTGAGGTCCTGACCTGCCTTTAGGACTCGAGTGCAATGCAAATAAATACACACAGACTGTCTATACAGCTGCTCTTAAGACTGTCCCTTCCACTAGTCAAAGAAATTATTCCAAGACTTGCAGGGAACAGCCACTCCAACAATCTCCATGTGAGCATTTCCACCACGCTCCTGGCTGAGGAAGAGGAGCGCACAGTGAAAGGAGAACATGCTCATTAGTGTCTAATGCATTGTTCAAGGTTATACACAGGATATAGAAGTCTAATGAGAACTTAATGGGACTTCTACCACTACTGATTAGGTGTATCTATCATTTTGAGGATGCGAGTGGAGCTGCTTAACACTGTAAAGTTAAGGAAAAATGAATGCCCGCTATGTCACACCCTTCTGCCATTAATCACGTTCATTAGCTGCGTTCCAGCGACAAGATTCTGACCCATTACCAGTGCAGTACTGGGAGAACCACTACCAGTGGTCTGTTGGTTTGAACAGTGATTTATCACATTAACTGCTGTGACTGTTTTTGTTCTTTTTGTCATATATGGCTTGTAGATTAACCTAACTGTGATAAAGGAGAGAGTCCAGGGCTTGACTGTAAATTTATCATCCATGGTGCCTTGCTGAAAATCTTATTCCAGAGGGGGAGAGGCAGAGAGGCTGAGGTGACTGTTGTGGGGAGAAGCAACACCTTGCTGCTTTGTTTTCAGAGAGGCTGGAGAAGGTGGTTACCCCAGCAGAAACTCTATATGTGTAAAAGCCTGTCAGTTATTGCTTCGCAAAATGGTGTTTTGTTAAATCCTGATTTATTTAAAACCTCTCTTTAATTCCTAAGTGCTATCTTTTGGCTCAGGATGCACCCAGGAAGACACGATCAGTTATCACTGCTTTTAAAATGGATTTTGTAAGGGTAGGAATGGTATTTTTGATTCGCTTTGCATCAAGCAAAGGGTCTTTTTTGACCAGGGGTCTTGTCAACATTTTTCTTTGTCATGGGGAGCCTATCTCAAGTAAGGAAAATAACACATTAATGCTTGGGAGTTTGAGATGAGAGAGCTAAGTCCAGAACATTGTTACTATGATGAGACCTGCAAAGTGGTTCTTCTGGCGAAAGAGGAACGCAGACTTGTGAATGCTCTGCAGGAAATGATTCTTGAAGGATATCTGACCCTGCTCAGGTACTTTTACCCTGTGTCGAGACATTGATTGCAACCATCAAATGGTCCTTTTTCTTTTGCTTTTTTTTCCCACTGTTCAAGGATATGTTTTTGGTTTTGTTTCTGATTATTATTTTTTTTAATCTGAGAAGGAAAACCCTCCAAATGTACAAGCCTCACAAGAATATAGAGAAACGTTCTAACTAGCTAATGGGGTTAATTTATTTTAACTAAATCATGAGTGCAAAAGTACTGTAAATATTGCTAGAGAAAAAGAGAAAAAGAAAGAAAGGAAGATGTAACCCACCCTCTTCTTGCACAAAAYGCACTTATAGGATTTCTGTTGCTCTGACCTGTGACTCCTTCATAAGTTCTACAGATTTACTTGTGGAAAGGTTTATTTACAGAGAAAAAGAGTGCTTGAATATTGAATCTAAAAGATGTTTCATGTTTAATGGCAGGGCATTCATTCTTAGCTCATATTGAACTTTTTTATTCACTTGCTGAAGGCAGTTACATAATTGTTCCTAGATTTTATTGAATTAAATTAGCAAACTATGTAATTTTATATAAYTGACATAGAGTTGCATGAAACATGATTTTTCTACTGGAAATTCTATGAATCAWTGTAACTGTTAGATTAAGGCAGATTAATTAATCACAATCTACATTCTTAACAGTAAGTATGGAAGAATGAATGATTAGCTCATTATATTACAGTATTAATATTTAGTCTTTATTAATGTCTTGCTGGTTTTGCTTGATTCCACTATCTTGTGTGGACCAGAAGCACGCTTTCTATAACAAGCTCTTTGCAGATATTTTCCCTCTTAGTGGTGTAAAAGCACTGCTAAACAGACTGCCTGTAAGAGGCAACCTTGACCCTATTTATCCTAAAAGCTGTCCCACCTTAAAAGTTTTTAAAGGTTGTTAATCTTAGCTCTTAGAGTTTTAGGGAAATTTTTTCTGTTAAGTGTGGATAGTTATGGCTACCTAAGTACTCCCTTTTTAAAGAGGGTTTTCCAGTTACACTAATTGTCTCAAATGAAAGCTATGTGAACTTGCTTTTTTCCTTCATATTCAACCTAAAAGCTGGGTTTTTWAAGTTTTATCAAATTCCTTCAAGCACTTTTAGTGGTGAACTAAATGAAGCAATTAAGACCTTTCAAAAAATGTGTAAATACAAGTATACTTAATGTTTCTCTGTGGCTCCACTTTCAGACAAGTTCTGGAGTTACAAGAGTCTGGAATGCTACAAAAAAATTAAGCCAGAGCGAGAATTTGTGCTCCTATAACTGTATTTTTATGCTCTTTTTATTTGCATTTTGCATTTTTAAGAAAGAGAAGCTATTCAGCATTAGTTTTGGATAACCCATTATCCATCGGATTTTGTCTGTTTCTCTGTGCATTTTCTGTATCCTCATAATTAGATCAAATATATTTAGATTGTGCTAGTTTTCATGTGCAGCCTGGAGAACATACTAATTTCTGACCTAATCAGGTGTCTGCACTAACTTTCCCTTTTTCAGGTGCTTCAGGCAGCACTGACCGCTTGGGCATGGAGGATTTGAGCATTACGTGCTACAGAAATGGTACCTGTCATCTGAAAGCCTTTGCCTTCAGGTTCAATTCTGCCTTCTCAGAAACCCTGGTAGGCTAAGTGCCTCATTTCCTAGAGCCTCAGCCTCGTAAGCACTTTGCTGTAGTGGTTCTTACTGAGTGCTTTCTCCCATGCTTTTAAGGGCTTAAAAATACCCTTATGCTTTTTTACTTTTTTTTTCCCCCTCCTTTATTATTTTTCTTTTTCTTTTTGAGTGGTTTCAATTTTCTCTCCTACAAGTGACTTCTGAGTCTTGGGGTTTGGGCTGTTTGCCCCCACCTCTACCTGCAGAATTAAAACGGGATTCCTCTGCCAGTGAAACACGTCTCCCTCCTTCTTTTGTACTTGAACTACCTGCCTTTGGGCTTCTTGACCTACCTGTCAAGCTTTTAAATAGATATACACACATCAAAAGGTAATCCCCAGCAAGTTTAGCTGTTTGTGTTTTAAAGAGATGGGGACACCCTCAGCAGAAATTTAATCTTGCTGCAGCAGTAACCAACAGACTCCTGAACAAATGGCAGCTACATTTGTCATGCTTGAAAGTACCCTTCCTCTTGATGCACAGCATGCTCTCTCATGCTCTCAAAAGCACAAGGTGCAGTTTGGATGCAGCTGKCACAGTGTGATTTGCCTCAGGCTTTTTGCCTCAAGCTTTACTTCTGTGTTGATAYGTCCATAACCTCTGTGGTGTTCAAAGACCTGGCTGTATTGCCTGACTTTTTCTCTTGCTCCTGGGGAAAAAGCTGCTGCTCCAAGTGCCCTACCTGTGGGCAAAGTTATCTGGACTCACCGTTCTCCTTATTCTTATTCTTATTCTTATTCTTATTCTTATTCTTATTCTTATTCTTATTCTTATTCTTNATTCTTATTCTTATTCTTATTCTTATTCTTATTCTTATTCTTATTCTTATTCTTATTCTTATTCTTATTCTTATTCTTATTCTTATTCTTATTCTGCTTATTCTTATGCTTATTCTTATGCTTATGTTTATGTTTTTCTATTAGTGGACTGTTCTTATAACTGAAAACCATCCAGGTTTAGTGATCCTACCTTGCCTCAATCTGAGGACATAATTAATTTTGAAGGTGCACACTGAAACAATAATTTCCAGAATGACAACTCTTTGGAACGTAACTGGGCCTCCCATGTTGCTGCAATCATAAAAGCCTCTTAAATTACTAATATTCTCTTGTTGATAGGCAAGACAAAGACAAAATATTCAGACCTAGAAAATCTGAATGGACCTCTGGAAGAGACCAACTCACACCATGGATGCTACAGAGAACTTATAATAGAAGTTTTTCCAGCTTTGGTACATCACTTGGGAATCTGGAGCTGGATGGAGTGACTCCAAGTCACAGGCTGCCAAAATTTTAAGAGGGCTCTTTAAAAGCTTGAGACTGCTGTCTACTAAAATAGGCTCCAAGGCTGGATATGTAAAATTAGGTGGATAGACCTTGACATCATTTGATTAAAACAAATTTAACATTAATTTTTAGATGAGTGTGTTAGAGTAGCCTATCTGTAATGTTTGGGGCTTAATGGCTTTTATGGCTTTAAAAAGGCTTAATAGCTTCCATTAGGCTTTCATTAACAGTGCCGGAGAAAACAGGAAGATGCACACGCAGGAAGGCAGTGATTTGTTTTGCAATTTTGTCATGTTGTGGATGAAAGTGTTTGTAAATGCTGCCTATGAAATCATGTGGCTTTTAAAGTGCAGATTTTCCTGATGTTTGGTTCTCACAGATTTGTGTTCAGAATTCAAGCTTAATATCTTTTTAAGAGTCATTTTGTAAGATAATCTGTAAAACAAAGCAACTGTATTCTCCTTCAGCTCTTGTCTTAAGTTTGGTGCTGTTCACATGTGCTCTCCATAAGTTTGCCTGTATGTTCTATTTACTTTTGTGCTTTTTATTTTACTACTTAGTCATGCACAGCATGACTGTAAATGTTTCTTGATGTACCTGAAGGGAAAGAGTGGGGTCTATAATACACCCTAAATGGTTTCCACTTATTTTTTTTTTTAAAAAAAATAACCCCTTTATTTCATGTAACTCATATGATGGTATATTCATATGAAAATGAACACTAAATTTTAATTAAATAATTATGACAGCTATTTTCTGGGAAAAAAAGACAATGAGGACAAACTTGTGCTCCAAACCATACACGAAATGATGGGTTCTTTTTAGTCCATAATTTTCTGTGCCCATGACCAGAGTGTGCAAATTCTCTTTCGTCACAATAGGATCAGTTCTTGACTGTGGTGGAAGGCCAAGAGTTTGAACCCTTTGAAGTCAATTTTGGTTGCAGTTTGTTTTGTTATTAGAAAGTACAGTGCTAGTGGRACTGGCAGACACTTGCATGGAAAACATACAATTTTCCATATATAGAAAATCAAAGATTTGGGAAAAGTTCTTAATTATCTCTTCTCTATTTTTTATATAGTCCTTAAGGCTTTCTCACAATTTCTGACTAAACAGACAATTTTCTAACTAAATAGACAAATCGAGTTCAGGCTAAACCTGCACTTTGACAGTCTTTTCCAGTTCATAACATTATTAAATGCTTTCTTGCTGCTGAAGAAATTACAAACTTTAGACTTTTATTTTTTTTTCTCCTAGAGATCCGTGCAGCATTCATCTTAATATGTTATGGGTCCAGAAAAGTGTTCCAGTAGACAGCAGGACATCAATTACAGATGTGAARCATGCTCGCAGGCATATGGGTCTTATGTTAGCAGCCTGTTCAAAGAATTAAGAAGTGAGGATCCAAGACAGCCCAGATGTTACAAATTTCTATCAGTGGTCACGGCAGCATGAAATCTCATGTGAGTTTCACTTCTTGCAATCCTTCAAGGTGAGTTATATAACAAACCTCATAAATTATTATTATCAGGACAGGTTTAATGAGTGATTAGCAGGAAAATTGAAGGATTAATTAACTTGAAATGTTCTTGCAGAGTAGAAAATAGTCCGAGTTTATTATGTGAAAAGGAGGTCTTGGCTATGATGCAAGTGGTCATCTTACTCCTGCAATGACCTAATTGGGTTTTTCAGTMCTCAGTGAAGGAACAGAATCACTAAGGCAGTTTATAACTCTTGGGCAAAAAATGGGCCTTAAGCATTTTACTCTTAAATTTTTAACTTTTGCATAAAGACAGTAGTTTAAAACGATCTTCAGAGTCCAAGTGAATAACCTGAAGTTTTTATTTCTGAACTGAGACAATTTAGGAGAACATTGAGTCCCTAATTCTCTACTTCTAATTCAGAAATGTTAGCAATTTAATGGAAAACACTTTTCAAGGTCTGTGGAACCATTTGAGTATTATACATTAAAATACCTCTTTCCCATCAAATTTTTTCTTGGCTGGGAGCATAATTTTTTTCTTGTTCCTTATAAGGGGTGAAAAACAGGATGGAACAGAACAGCTATGCCTAACAAAGATGACTATACTCATTGATATCATAAAGAGTGTTTGTAGTCCAGTGACTAAGGTCAAACAAATTAAAATGGAAATTAAGAGTTAAAACTGTATATTCTGTTTTTTAATTCATCTCTATTGCAGTGTAAGATTGAGAACACAAAAGATCTAGTAGAACATGTGTTTAGTTCAATACTTATGAAGAGTAAGATAATAAAGCACTAGAAATTCAAGAGAGCTTGCTCTTAATATCTTGCTGCTCACAGCTGTAGGAAAAGCAGGTAGAACAGGTGCTCTTGCAGAGTAAAGTCATGGTGCTGTGGCTGATYTTTCTTGTTACAACAAACACACACCAGATACACAAAACTACTACATGCTGCAAAAATTATAAACACTAAAGTCATGGCAGAACACTTTGAGGCTTTCATCATATGCTTATAATGAAAATATACTTTTAGAGCCTTGCAATATTTCTTTGGGTTAAATATTAGCTGTGATACACTTCTGTGCCCTCCTTTCTGTGCCTTTACAGAAATGTGGGATGAAGGGAATATGAGGTATTCTGGAGTTAAGCAGTTTTAGTCTGTATTCTGCAGCAGATGTAAATCTCTGCTGACATTCAGTCCAATATTGTAACTCATTGTACATACAAAGGCAATAGAAATAGCTCTCCTCTACTCAAACCTGGGTATTATTTGCAAAGCTAAGAGAAGTTTCCTCCTCATAAAGAGAACATTTTGCTGGATGAACTGAAACCAAGAAGAAGCTAATTCAARCAGCAATGGAATGGAGAGGCTGAAATACATCAGTACTACCAAGTGCAGCAAGATTACTGTTCTKCAAGGATTTGCATACCTACAAAACTGCTTTTGTGTACATGAACAGGGGTACTCTTACAACTGCTTGCAAATTCAAGGCCTGGGTGAGGAATAAACAGTTAATTGAAATGCAGATTTGAATGTAATTCCACTTTTAAGTCTTGAATTCTATTGCTTTTGCTTCTAGGAAATAGTGCTTTCATCATTATAGTCCTGATTAAATAAACAACAGCTAAAATGAATCACATAAAAAATTATGAAAACCTTTCAAAGTAATTAYTTATATTTCAGCAGTTCATTAAAGAAGCCTGTAATAAATTTTTTGCACATGAACTTTATGTTTTTACTACCAGCATATTTAGCTGTACATATTTTTTCTCATGACATTTCTTACAATTGCAATGGCTGAATTTGGTTGTGCAAAAATTGTACTTGGAGAAAGTGAATCTGTGCTCCTAAAGAGTTATTAGTGACAGATTTTCTACTTGTCAGTTTTGATAACTGGAGAGTTTCTTCCTAATTGTTTCTTTCATCTCTTTTGGTCACTAAATAARTCTTCTACTCATACAAATGTATTTTGTATTTTTTGCTTGTTGTAAAGATAGTTAAAAAATTGTAGGTGGTGCAATCTTTTTCTGGAAATAGGAAAAAGAAGGCAAACAAATATTTTGGTTATTTAATATTTAACATGAGAGGTATCGGCATTTCTAGAGAAATTTTAATCATAGTATCATGGAAGAGCTTTCACAGAAGGGACCTTGAAAGGTCCAACTCTTAAATATGGTTGATTTCAGTAGATTGCAAAATTGGAATTGTAATTAGAAGAGAGTMTTTTTAAAACATTTTATTTAAAARTGGGTTTTATGTGAAGTAATCTGCTTTCCTACTATGAAAGAAGTGTAAGAAAATTTCATGAATATTAGCAAATAGGTACACCTAACTTGGATAGAGCTTCAGCTATGGAATGTATGGTTAAACAAAATGCACAGAAGGAAAAGACTTTAGATTCACTTTGCAAAGTGATTTTTCAGCCAGAACTGATGTTGATTGAGCGTTTGTTTGATGGAGAATGGTTGCCACTTGGTTCCGCTGTCTTTCTGTAAGTGACAGCTGTTCCAGTGCAGAAAGGAGGTCCTCTAACCTTTGCTCTGAGGAGGACTGAGAACCCATTTGCGTAATCCCTACTCCAACATTTTCCATCCACATTAGCATAGAGTTGAGATATTTGTAAGTTCTTGACTTGAGCATTTCTGGTCAGGCCTTGTACAGAGAGAAAACCTCAGTGCTCAGACCAGAATTAATAAAAGTATTTTAAACAAAAAAACTTTTGTTCTAATTTTTTTTTACCTTCTTAATTCTTATAGTGTAATGAAATCCATATTCTGCTACAATAAATATTGAAATCAGATGCTGATCCTACCATTAAACATGTTGATATGAAAATGCATAAGATTATGTGGTAATATTTCCAAAGGTTGCTATCAAAACAGCAACACATGGACTTCTGGAAAGCTTAATTAACCTTTGGTGTTGCTAAAGTTGCTACTTAGTTCAGCCACACTGAGGAGATTATCTGGCAAAGAAGTTGGAAAGCTGATGACTTGAGCACAGGCATGCAATTACTCTCACTGGTAGATTATGTGCTGATGGGATCCAATTATATGCCAACCCAGCCTCTGAATCATCAAAGAAGAAATGTTAAAAATTCCCTTGGCTCCRAAGCATGATCTCTGCTGCCGTATGTCAGAGCTGTTCTCTGACTAATGCAGGTCCCCCGAAGACAAGCCTTTCTCATCCTTGCAATATCACCTCACAGAGCATCCTGGGGGATTAAGGGAGAGTGCAGGCCACTTCTCTGGAGTGTCTGAATTAGTATGCTTGTTACTGTGAAATTATTCCAGTYGCCTGTTTTATTTAAAGATTACCAGACTGTAGGGATGGGATAATCTAGTGTTAGCTAATGACATTGAAATGATGTTTGAYACAAGTCAAGGTCAGCTGGAAGAGAACWGGAGTTAAATATCCAACACACATGAGGGAAAGATGAATGCTTGTAGAGATGCAGGGGAAAAAAATGGACTTAATCTCCRGATTCTAAAATGCAAGCTGGAAACCTTTCTCTTTGCTTCAATGTCTTCTGTATGGCTGCTGCTGTGAGCAAGTGGCTGAGCGCTCAGTCCTTTTGGGTGCGTCTTTAGGAGAGGAGATGAGTCTGGGACACTCACACTGTTTAAAGTTTTGACCATTTTTTCAAGTCTAAATCGAGCCTGTTAAGTTTTTTATTTATTCAGGGGTATTTAACCTTCTCCTTCTGAGATATTAACATTCTGATCGGCTACAGAGTTGATAGGATCAAGGCAGGATGGGTGCAGGCAATTCCCATGTTTGCAAAACGAGGAGTCATTGCTTCTCCAGGGAATTTTCGCATGTCTGGAAAAGTAGCATACCATTTCTGTAGGAAACATTTGCACAATGTTTTCCGTATATTTCACATAAATATATGACTCCTGCTATCTGTCACTACATTAACAACTGCACAAACAGGTAGATAAGACTGATGGCTTGGGTGCTSAATGAGACAGCCTCAGCTCCTTTTTGTGTTGGGGTGACAGAGCTCCTACTCCCATGACCTTCCCTGTGACAAGTGCTACCATGAGTTGTTATGCACAGAATTAGACATTCAGAGTGATTTAAAGGGTGGAATCTGACCCTCATTAGGTCTTGTTTCCATCATATGCTTTAGCATTAAAAAAGTATTGTTGCAAATGAATACTACAGAAAGTTCCAGAATATTACCATTAATAAAAGCAACATATATATATTTAAGGTAAAATCAATTTGCTCGGTTGGGCAGTAATAAATCTGTTCCACTTCCTATCAGGAACTGGCTGTCTGGTCCAGCCAGCAGATACAATTCACTGTCTCTTYATATAKAAGAGGGAGGGTGTTTCCTTGGCTATTATTCTCACATTTATGMTTGCAAATTTATGTTTAAGATATTAATATCAAAATTTATGGGATTTTATTCTTATAAAGTTTGGAGAGCTCTAASATCAGCAGTTTTAAAATTCCTGGGGAAGATTTGCTTCGAGAGCTGCACCAAAAACCCCCAACTTCCACTGTATAGGTTCCATTTTTGGCCCAGTTATGTGTATTTAGACATATAAGCATTTATTGCGTACTGCGTTTAATTTTTATTGACTGTTTAAGCATTCAGAAGAATGAAACATAATGAACATATCAAAGTGSTGAGAAAGTCCAGGCTTTATTTTGAAAAGATCTGAAGAGACTATTAGCAATATACATGTCGAAGTTTAAATTGAGTTGAATTTTAGTAAAAATGTTTCTACTTTCCTTTCTCTGTTGAAGACTTTGAGTACCCTCCAGATTTGCTCTTCTTATTTAAGCATCCTTGGATAGAATCCGAAGCCCTGTTCATGGAACAGAAAGGAAATGTGGGTGTGGACATACACCCTATGGAAACCTGTGTTCCTTGCTTGTGACAGTAAAGRGAGAGAGAAATATTGGAGCCATAAAGAAAGAGTATTTGGACTGCCCTGGAATAGAAGTATTTTTCTCATACTCTTTAAAAAAGTGTAAAAATATAAATATAGATAAGTGTGAATTTTGTAGACCTATAATGTAGACTGAAATGGAAAAAGWCATCTTAATTCCATATGCATATTTGAACAGAACTCAAAAGGGCTTAATTCATTCCTCTTGATTGAATTAGCATTAGATCATGTAATTATTGTAAATATTGTTTACATCTGCATTGTAAACTCAGCAGTTGGAATGCATCTGCACATCACYTGTAACATATAAAGTAATAGAAGGCTATTAGAAAACTTGTGGTTAAAATACTTTTATTTCACTGATTAATATTATAARAAGTCAAAATAAAAATTCAATTAATGTTTAAACCCCCAAAATTATGGAAATAACATCTGTTATTTTGCAATCTTGTTTTTGCAGGCAACATGTTTTAATGCAATTCTGATTTAATAAAAATAGATTTTTTTAATACACTAGACTGCAGGTTAATCTGTTTATAGCAACATCACTTTTGCTGCAAGCATGTAGCTRTAAAAAATAATATAATCAGATTTTCAATGTTCTAGACAATCATGCTGGAAATTATGCATTGAAACACAACGGTGTAATTTCTGTATACTTTTATTCCTCCAGAGGTTGAGGGACATCAGAGGGTGCCATTAAGAAGTCAGATCCTATCAGGAGTTAACTACATGATGGCTGTTGAGGAATTACAGAGCAACCCCAATGATTGGAGTATTGCAGTGCATTAACTGTTAAACAAGTGATAAATGYTCATCTGCTCCATCTGCTTCCCCAAATGTTCTGTAATAGACACTGGGATTCTCCCCTTGGTTACGTTTCCTAGGTGCTAAAATAATACAAACAAATTAGACAAGTAMAAGAAATTGCTGCTGAAATTCTGTACCTCAAAAGTTAATCTTTGCTAAYTACCCGTGTTCTTGAAATGCCCATTATCTTCAGATTGCTGCTGACAATCGGAAGGTCATATTGGCTCCAGCTCCCCCAAATACATATCCTACTCCTCTCATGGTTTCCCACCTATCCCAAGATGTTTAAATAATCACTCAACAGCTCCACACTGAGCAGCTCAGTGTTTTTAACCTGCTAGTGGTGCATATTTCTGTCTTGAAATTAAAATAGCTATCAACAACATCTCTTTAGCTGTTTCTCTAGCAGATCAGTTGTCTCTGCAATGGTAGTCAAACCCCCTAGATGTGGAACCTCCCCTGGGCACTGCATGCAAAGGAGATGGTAATAATAACTTCCTTCTGTCAAAGCCTTTATTTTGCCACTTGTTAGCTGCAACACTATAGGAAGGTGATCTACTCTGATCACTGCTTGTGGATTAAAGCAAAATCCTGTTTGCCTCATCAATTTGAATAAAGAGTTTTTCCAAATATGCAGCCCATTACTCAGTTAAAATGCTTCCTCCATGTTTTGATTCCATTATGAGATTAACAAGAAGCCCCTTAAAACCTTTCTTGTTGAATCCAARTTTCCTCCAGGCAATCCTTGTCTATCACTAATCACAATTAGTGTTGCTTGTTTACTCAATGACAGTTTTAAATAAGCCAGCAGTTAAAAATAAGTTGTCACATAATTCCTGTTCCAGAGTAAGAATAACAAAGGTAAAATACTCAGCCTGTTTCATYCCAGGTCCAGGCAGAGGGAATTCTTTTTTAGACCAAAATGTCAGATGGAAGGTCAAGTAGAGGTCTGCTTTTCGATGTTTATTTGCAGTGGAGTGTTTCACAAACCATATGATCCCTTCATGAGTCTAGTCATACAGCAAAACTGTGTTAAGAATTTAACATGTGGAACTGAACTTGGAAATGAAGTGTATAAAGCAAAAAAGTCATATCCAAAGGCTTTGTAAATTTATCTGAGGTACCTGTACACCTACACTTCTCTAGACTGAGAAYTTAATGAAATCTTTTTAGTCTGAGCCTGCAGAAAAATTAAAAAATGGACTTCCTTTGTTTATTTCACCACACCATGCCTAGATGGGATCTGGCAGTGCTTTCAACACTGCTATGGCTCAGGTAAGGCAGTGAGAATGATTACCCAGAGCAGATCTGGCTTCTAAGGTCTTTTTAAGAAGTGAGATGGGAGTTTTACACAGCTCCCATTCCCTTGCTGTCTCAGAGCTCAGATCATTAGATCTTGCCATCTCTTTTTGTCAGGGAGGTCACTGGCAGTCTGGGACTTTTGGTCAGAAAGTTGGCTTGGTTCCTGCTGTGCTGTTGGTCATCACAACCCAGCTTGGTTTTTGKGATCCAAGGGCTCTGGGCATCCCCTGCATTTGTTTCATGCAGCTCTGGCCTCCTGGAACTTTGTCCACTGCTGGTACACTTCCTTCAGTCAAGGACTTCACCTTCTTTTTAGCCCCTAAAATCCATTTTTTTCCAATGTAAATATTGTGTGTGGGGTAGCCCAGTCTGTGGTCAGTCTCCTAATTGTTAATTTTGGTTCATATCTCTTTACCAGCTAGAGGACTTGGCATGTGCTGCTTGGGTTCAGCCCAGGTATTATGAAAGGTAATAGAGAGTGTAGCAAATTTCTGCATGAAAACTCAGAAGTTCAGCCTGAGACATCCTGTCACACCCACCTCCACCCCAATCATCTTCCTCCTGACTGCATTCACTGTTTGAGCTACTTTTTTCTCTGTCTGCATGATCTCTAACTCTGCATTAGGGTGACATGTATCATGAGAGTGGCAGCACCAGCACTTAATTCCCAAGAGAACTGAGATTTCAGTAGCAATCCAGGACTCCAATCACATATCCACGTGGTTTGCTTTGGACTAGGGGTCTCTTGACCATCCTGTGAAATCCCAGCTCCTAAATGATCTTGTAGCACATTCTAAAGATAACCAGCTGAACTCCCACCAGATCTTCCTTACTGCTTGTTTCCTGTTTTTCTCCACATTCAAATGCCTTTTATTGATTTTTCCTACAGGCAACATCACAGTTAATGCATTATAGCTCAAGCTTGGAGACTTCTGCTGAATTTTTAGCAGCATTACAAGCTTCCAGTGGGGTTCCCCTGCCCCTCTGCAACTATGTTCCATGTTTGCCAAATTCATATAATACTCTATTCTGTTAAGCAGTATGCATAGAGAAGGAAATTATAAAGGATGGAAAGCCTAAGTATTCTTTGGGGTTTCTTTCTGAGCTTTATTGCAATGTTTTGAAGGAATATTTAGTGTATTTTTTCTGTTAGCCTTTTAAAGACAATAGCTGAAAACAATATTAGCAAGTAAACATGATAAGAAGTGCATGCTTTCTTCAGTGAGGGCTTATAAAGCAGCTTGCTATGYTCAGATCCTCTCTTCCAGCTCCCCTGATATCTTTGTATCTTCACTGTGCTCCAAATACCATCTGCTGCTGCTTATGTGCCTCATCACTGAAATGTAAACTGAARTTCCTCCACACTGGCACAACAAGTGCACACTGAAGAAATATCTTCTTCTGTTGGAGCAAAATAAAACCAGAACCACATTACCATAGCAGTTATGGGATATTAAATATTCATGGTGACCTGTGAGGTCCTAGAAGTTCTTTTCTAAGCTTAGTAATGCAATAAACACAGCAGCCATTTTTTTTCTTTGGCTTAATTCACTGTTAAGGCTTCCACAAACTGAGTGGAATAATTCTTAACAGGGGAAATTCAGTGTAATGAACACATTAACTCTGTTTTTCCTAAAGATTAAATACAATTTCTCTCATGACCAGGCAGCATGCTTTATTTGTGAAAAGTTTCTTCACTCTTCTGCTGCAGAGAACTTCCTCCATGCAGCAGAGCAGAGGGACAAACAGCTTCTCTCTTTTGGGCTTCAGGCACCTTAAGCCTCCAGGGTTCATGAAGCACAAAATGCACAAAGTGCATTTTGATGTCAGGCTGGCTCTAAGTGGAATTTTTCAGCTAGTTCAGCAAACATTTTGGTTATAGCAAAGTGTCCTGATTTTGATTTAAAAAGGCCTTGAAGAGATCTTCTGGTACTTGGGAAATGGAACTTTGAAACCAACTGAGCTGTAAATCAGCAGTGAGTAGGTGTAGCTGGGCTCTGAAGATGGGTTCCTTCTTCTTAAAGAGCGTAATTTCTGTGACCAGTTGAACTAGCTAGAATGTAGAAAGTGGTCCATGATTGGGCTGGATCACYTCGGTCTTCTCTCAAGTGCTGTAACTTGTTGGTGTCTTACTGGCCCAGCACATGTCAGGGAGGCTGTTTACTCACTGGTGGAATAGAACATTTAAAATTAAGTTTACAAATTTAGAGWAGGAAAATGCTAAGTTTAAAAAATTAAATGGGAAATTAAGTAGGAAAGTGATATTTTATTTTCYTGGGTAATTGTTTATCATCTTTAAATTTTTCTCTGAAATTTTATGAGGAAAAAACCCTAAATTTTTAATTGTAGCTGGAATRTTCTGGTATTTTAAAYGTCTGTATATAAATACTTGAAAAAKAACAGCAATAAAGTGAAAATCATCAGTGGTGAAATACTTAGCCATTTATACTCTGTGTTCTTCTTGTAGATCCACTGGCTTTTGTTTAGATGAAGAATGGGGGACATGCATAACTTGATCTGAAAAGTGATAACATTTTCATTTTTGCTTGCTCATCTGTAGAAGTGTTTTCAATCAGTTTCTCTGAGCACATCCTAAAACTTTTGACTAAGCTGCATTTAGTGGATTGGATCTGGGATAATACCCTCACATACCTAAGGAATGTTAAACTGATAAAATAATGCCAAGTCTTCTTATTTTATTTCCTATATCTTAATGTGAAATTGRCACTATAATTAGATAATTTGAAAATTTAATAGAAATTTCGTCCTTGAATTAATACAGACAGATCAGAGTGACAGCTCTGGGTCAGGAGATGATATGGTGTAAACTGCATGGAGTCACTGATAATAACAATTTTCAGTGTTCTTGTAGTAGGGACTGTCTAATAATTACACTTTGCCTAGGGAGGATTCATCAGCATGGTGTAACAAATAATAAAGCGCATTATCATGATAAGTACATGAATTAGGTTAGAATCTCAAAAAGTACAGAAGTTCAGTAATTCTGATAGGAAACTCAATCTGCATTAGYAATTTCACCAAAATGAGAGCATGTAATAGGTCCCTTATTGCAGAATAATGGAATTGTCTTTAATAAAAAATAGAGATTTGATTGTAGAGTGAGATGGCAGACTTTCATTGTTTTGCCTGTAATAAAGACAGATGCTTGCCATTATGTATCTAAAATGATCGTTTTTRCTCACTAAAACAATACACATTATATATGATATACATAGCAGCAGACTGATAGATTGCTGGGAAGACATAAAGAATGTCAGTTTGCATTAACACAATAGCATTACATCAAAWAAMCCCTGCCAGTGCAAATGAGATAATATTCCTGGCTCTCAATCTGCTATATTTAAGCTAAGAAAGATCCATTTACTCTTTTAGATGCATCAGGACAATTTCCACTATAGTCAATGTGTCAAATTGCTCTTAAACACAGTACCCAACACCATCTATTTCAGTGTAGTGACAGCAGAGTTTAGCCTGCTGGCTGGTCTGATGAAGTGACTTTCCTGCCATTTGCAGGCCACATTGGCTGACACTTCCATTAGACCCGTGGCTGTTACAGTGGTACCGTGCTCCATAACTCTTTTGATCAATTAAGAAACAAAAGTGCTCCTGAAATTTAATTTGCTGTACCTTTATAGGTTTTTTTTTTGTAGTATAATGAATCCTGAGTAGTGTAATTACCTTTAGAAGAGGTACTGAATAAAGCTACCAATTTAAAATATTGAACAAAGTATAGATTTGTGGTCAAAATGTAGCTTGTGAAAGAATTATTCTATCTACCTATCTCCCTTGGTACCTTATGAAAATGCTGCTTGTCCTTCAACAATGTATATTATTATTTTCTTCAAACTATGTGTTCATTAAGAAAAAAGACTTTACCATCATGAAAAATTAAATAAAAGAGTCTTGCATTGCAAAAAGTWACAAAACCTGCCATAAGAATGGAAATAAATGTGCATACACATACGGTCAACTATTACTACCAACAACTGGCCAAAATAGAGGCCTTGGGAAAATAAAATTAAAYTTTTAAATATTCTAAAACTATAATGTTGGCATTTCCCTTCTGATCAGACATCTCTAATGACTTTGCCAGTCTAAAAAGGTTTTATTTTTAAAACACAGTAGTTTTTGACCATGTGTATTGATTTGAAGACCAAAGTAGTTAAAGGGAAGAAAGGTTATTCTGTAGTTATTGCACAGACTTCTGAATTACTCTTCCTGGATTGCAGTTCTCCTTATGCTATCTACTTGCCACAGCATCTAGAGAAGATCTGGATTAATTTGATAATCGTATCTGTAAGGAACTTGTGTATGTGTTTATTTGGAAAGAAATCAGATGTCTTGGGATGCAATGCACAAAGGTAATGCTGTTTTTTCCAAAGTACTTCAGCCACTAACTTCATCCTTAGGACCCTAAACATCTTTAAAACACAGATCTGAGAAACCAGGCCCCATTAAATTTAAATGATATGCAGGCTATATATGCACTGGTAGAGGTCTCCTGGTAGAGAAATAACAATATTCTAATGCACATAACTGCTCCAAGAGGAAATTCAGGGGGAACTGTAAAGTGATSCTTATTAACTCAGCATCAGTACATTTAATTACTCTCTGAGTGAAACAAGTTAAATTGGTCAAATTCAGGTATACTGATCAAGCAGCATTACTTCTGGGAGCTCTGCTGATGTAGCATGTCAGTCACACTTAATAACCCTTYGTACCCTGCAGTAATTTAACTAGCAATAGAAACCAATTCAGAGGACCTGTCCTTAATTCCTAAATGATTTGTGAAGATAGACTTAATCTCTGAAGCCATGCAGAAACTTTYGGAAGGCTGCATTTGTGTTCCTAAAAGCTTACAAATATACTTTGTTCAAAGTTATGAGGGAGCTTTCAGAAAAAGTCCTTTCTAAACTTAYGAGTTGTGCCTCTCAGATGTAACATTAAGATTGGAGATGCTGTGGTCCAGCTGCCTTTATACTTCCAAGGCCAGAGGTTCAAGACCTCTCAGATGAGAATTAAGAATTCTATTGGAACACAAATCTTCAATTTTAGCTCATTTATATACTTTTAGGCAGAAGGTGAGCAGCACTCCATTAAAGGATAATGATAAAGATAGTTTATCTTGCTCTTCTTCTAGGAGGGCTCTCAGTTAAAAGTCCTTGAGAAGTTGAAATTTGCAGTGCACACACAGTACAGATATCAGATTTATCTTAGAAATGTTGTTGTAATTTAATAGTGAGGTATCCACAGAGACCAAGAAGAGAAAATTAACTTTGGTGCTTGACTGTCTGTTTCAACTAGGTATTATTTCACCAATTTACATGACAGTCTTAAAGGACAGAAAGGAGCTTTTTTTTTTTTTTTTTTTTTTAAAAAAAAAAAAAAAATGAGCAGGAAGGTCTTGGTGTCCTGCCAAGGTGTAACTGCATGAAACCTTGCTTATAGATGGCTTTGAATTCTTTAAAGAAAGGTGCAATAAAACTGCAGGTTGTTGTTATGAAACATACAGAGACTTCCCCTCTCAAATTTTCCTCTTGTGTTGTCGGTGACAATCACATAATTTCCTGCTTGGCTTCCATCCTCAGTTCTTTCTAATATAATTACCTGTTGGCAAAACTGCTTTGCACACTGTTGGAAAAACAGACTTTGTCCAGAGAGTTACCAAGCACAAAAACTCCTCATATGTCACAGAGAAGGTATTACATATTTTTATGGTAATATTAATAAATTTATGTCTTCATGGAAATATTATTTAGACATTTTGTAATTGACCTTGACCTCTGTCAGATTTTTGTGCATGTTCTACAAGCTTATGGGTATGCCTGGTTTTATCTGGATTGTTGATTTYTGAGATAGGATAGAAAAATCCTGAATTTTCTGCTACTAGCAGCTCAGAGAATTTAATACCTAGCTGTGGCTGTGATACTGGGATGGTAGAAGTGTTGTATTCTGATTACCTAAACACAATTTATGGTATTTACACAGCTTAATTTTTAAAGCAATTATTGCCTTTATGTGCTCCTAAGTGAACCAAACACAACTCCTTTTCCTTCCTGTTCTTTGTACTAAACACAAGTCAGTCCTGAAGCCGTGATGACGGGAAAAGTGCTTAATTTTCTTTAGAAATACCTAAAGCACTTTGGTAGCTTGCGTCTTTATGCTGCACTGCTGCATGGAAGTACTTATTCTAACCCGTGCTGAGTGYTTGGAAGTCATCTTCATGTTAAGATATTCCTGTAGCCAGCTGTTGCTGTGTYTCCTGGCATTACTGCACTTCCCTTAACCTTTCTTTTCCAAGTTTTGCTGCCTGGTGTGCTCAGGACCCTCAGCTGAGCTTTGCAGTGCAGGCACAGCCCCCTGAGAGCTGCCTGGGAGCTCTGCCTGCACTGAGGGTCACCAGCCCCGCTMCATCAGTCCTGAACTTTGAGCATAACCTGTTCTTCTTAGCTGGGCCTTTCAGCTGGGGAAAATCTGACTGCACATTTCCTACAGATTCTGGAAAACAACACTGGCTTTACCTAATTTATTATGCAGTTTCACCTTCCTCTTGTTCTCTTGTCACTGAGTTGCAGGTAGGTAAGGTGATCGCAATTACTGAAAACTGTGGTTTGTGCAGCATTAGATTTTTCTATAATGAGCCGTCATTATGATTTGGGATAAGCTTGTTTTGCTTGAATGGTTTATCAGAGGTTTGGTGTCTGTTAATTGGTTTTTTTTTGTTGTTTGGCTGTGGAGTTTTTTTCTCTCCTTTGTCAATTTTCGTTCTCTGTTTGGATTCCAAGAGAAAGGCATTTCTTTGTTTATTTAATACTTTAATTAAACTACTCTACAGTYTTATTCAAGCATATCACTGCTGGTATTAAATAATGGAAACAAATTGCCAGTGCTGGACAAAAGTCAGGGACTGTTTTCAAGGAACCTATGCAGCATTACTGACACAAATTTGTACCGATTTGCTGTAAATATACAGAAGTATTTTGATACTGAGAGGAGGTAATTTTCTCCAGTGTAGATGGTGCAGTTGAGGGATTGAGTGTGAGCAAAAAAAGGTGGGGTGTGCATATAGCACTTGTGTTTCTGTTCCTCCAGTAGGGTGATGGAATAAAGTCCTGCAGATGTCAGACAATGTGCCTCACTCTTCAGGGAAGAAATGATGCTCCTTCCTAGACTGAAATTTGTCAATAAATTTCCTTTGCCCTGTGCCAAAAAAGGGKTTTTTGGGCCTGTTGGAGGGGATGCAGGTTTCCACCAGTGTGCAAAGGAAGACCCCTRCATCCTTGGACATATATTCACTGCCACAAAGCTGGATCTCCATCAAGCACTACAGAGTTCAGTGGCTGTACATCTAATTTTCTAYGTTCAGAATGTTTTAATAGATCATTATGCACTTGTTTGTAAGCACAGTTTAATGTCAATAGCAGGGAAAATACAAAAACAATCATATAATCTGAGGAACTGTGCAGCAAACTGGGTCACTGAAAAGACTCAGGCTGTAAATAGATATTTTGGAGCTGTTATTTGACACTCCGAGCAGTTGCCAACAGCTTGCCTGGCTGAGCTGAACCGTCAGCATTTTGTGCAACTCAAAACTCTTCATGCAGTCAGTTCCCAGGTTTCTCGATTCTTCTAACGACCCATTTGGGGAGTTCTGTGGGATATGCAAGAACTCTTCTGAAGCAGAGGCTCTCTCCCCTTCCCTCTGGTGTTTCCTGGGAGATGCGTATCTGCAGCCTTTGTTTTGCTTCCCTATTTTTTCCCCCAAGATCTATGTAAGATTGGTTGTACAGTACACAACAGATTTAAGAGAGCAACACAAACCTGCTATAACTGACTACTCAAAAATGCCACCTCTGTAATGGCAGCCTGGATCCCTAATTGCACCCTTCTCCCTGATTTTTGTGGCTTGATCAACATTTGAGCCAGAATGATAACATTTACTGACCTGCAGGTGTGTGTTTTACCGTTTTGGGCATTAAGAGCCTTGATAGTTTCTGTGACTTAAATATATTTGTTTTACCTGTTTTACCATGATTTTTCTTCTTCTAACCTGGCCAAGTAGTGCCCCATGGACTCTCTGTTGGGAAGATGAAGTACCTAGCTAGTGCACAGTGCTTTGCAAATGTCTGGAGATACATACATATTTAACTTTAAAAAAGTTATGCTCCTCCATGACTTATTTTGCTTGATGTCTCAGACATTGCACAGCATGCTAAGAGCAAAAATGTTTTGTATAACGCAAGTAATGTACAGTTTAATATACTTAGAGGCACTGCAACTGTGAGTGTAGGACTGAGGTATGTCATACAACTGATCCAAGCAATCCATAGGAATGTCTGTTACTTCACCTTGYTGCATGACTTTATTTTCTTAACAGGACCAAAATATTTCTAAAATCGACAGGATTTTAAAAAATAAGAAGCAGGACACTCTGGATTYTACCCATTTTAATACATTACTCTTTACTTGAATAATTCAGTGTGTCATGAATCTTACAGATATGCAACTTGAATTCCAAAACTAGTTCATATGTACACGATAATTCTTAGTAAGTACCAGACTGTTTTGCATTTTTAAAGCATAATCTCCTAGTGCTGAAGAGGAGAAGAAAAAAAAAAAACAACATTCTTGATGCACACAGGAAAGGAAASAGAAGACAGAAGTTCTGGATAAGGTCTGTATATTTGTAATTATAGATTAGACTTTAATCCATATTTATATTTGCTATGCATTCCCTCAGTTTAAATCAGTTAAATGTGATTAGAGGAGTGTCAAAGAGGCAGTGTGCAGTGATTGCACTTTTGTCTATATTCATCAGAGAAACCTACTCCAGTGAAAACATGAGGCTCAAAACTGTTATCAATTACTATTTCTTTCTACTGTRCATAAATGATTATAACTTTAGAGTGTAACAGGAATTCATTGGACACCTGGGAATGGAGGAGCTTCTCTGCAGATTGCAGGGACTGTGAGCACACTCATCCTGCCTCTCTGCCACTTTGTCACTCCACCTCTGGACAGACAGGCCAGGGCCCTGAGGCACACAGGGTGGGCACAGATGAGGAGACAGTACCCAAAGGAGCCATGCCTTTTGATTCAGGAAGTTCAGACAAGTGGGATTTCTTAGTTGTGCCTGCATGTGTATCTGCCTTATTCAATCTGAACAAGCTTTGACTGTGGATAGAAAAAGGGGTTTCTTCTGAATCACAGATGGAATCAGAACATGATTTTTCAAATAGGACTTTTGAAGTCCTTATAAGAATAAGCCCATCTGTCTTATAATGTAAATGGCTTACCAGCAGAGCTCTGTAGCTAAATTACATTTTCTACAATATCAAGCCATTGTTCTAAGAAAGAAAGAAAGCAGGTAGAAAATAATGGCAAATCGTACTGACACTTTAAGGAGTACAGAGTGAAAAAAGTGAAAAAGCTGAACGTTGTTGTTTCTTACCACTTCTCTTAATCTCTCATGAAGTTCATTTGTATGACCTTTAGCCACTTTTACTTGATGATGTATGGTGTAGTATTCTTGGGAAGAGAGTGAGTCACTTTATCTTTCTGTCAGAGGGGTACTCTTGCAATTCACATGGTAGCTGGAATTAGAAACTGGTGCAGCTACAGATGAGACATCATGCTCTGCAGTGAGGAGGCTTATTAATGTTACCCATGCTGGTACTCCAGAATTGACCATCTGCTCTTGTAAAAAACAAAATTAATTTACATGTTGACCAACTAGCAGCAGTTTCCATTATGCTAAACACCTGTTATCACTTAAAGCCATTTTACTGAATATGACGCATTATCTGTGTATTATTGGTGCTAAGGATGAATCCAGAAATATGTCATCCACTTACATGGTTTAGGTGTTGCTTAACTAATATATTAAATTTGCTGAAGAGTTTCTACAGGAAACAATTGTATGTAGTAGGAACACAAGAGAGAGCGTGGTTAATTATCTTAAATATTTTCAATTACTGCACTAAAAATGCAGGCTTCTGTCTGTTGTGGCATGGCATGTGTGTGGGGTTGATTATATGGGTTCTGTTAGTGTCTCTTCCTATTTTATTTCAGGCTTTTGTCCAATAATTAAGTATAAATGTGTGCAGATATAATTATATTCTTATTACTGGTGGGTGAAAAAAAATCCRGGGAAAACTGCTAGAATTTGCAAAACAAATGTCACCAGACAAATCTTGCAATAATCTCTCAGCWGGAGAGGGAGAAAGCCTTTCAAGAAATGGCTTGCTGCTTTTCAGTTCCTAAAGATCTGTGTATTTAAAATATATTGATAGTATTCCATGAAGGAAAAAAATCTTTCAGATGGCAGGAAAAAAGCTTTTGGATGATCAATTTATGCTTTATTATCTTTATTATCTGTTTTATTATGCTGTGTTCTCTGAAGACTAGAAAATTTCTGGGGAAATAAGCACTTTGTAGGGACTGGAATTTTAGGAAGGTAGGATGGCCTGTGTACTGCCTTAGACTGATTTGCTCTTAGCCAGCTGCACAGCCACAAATAAAATCTTTTTTGTGGCACAATGGACTTCATCTTCTAATTTGTTCCAGAATGGGTAATCAGCAAGCCTCTTGTCKGAGGTCTAGACAGGAATCCAATATAAAAATGAGAGACAGCAAAATCATCTGTCTAGAAACGAGGCATATGTCTGTCTGCCAGCTAGATTTTAGTTTTTTTTTACTCTTTCTGTATCTTTTGCTAGCAATTTGCTTTTCATGTTTAATTTAAACAGCAACAAATTTTCTCTTTCACTGCAGTACTTTCTGTCTCACTTCAATGCAAATGAAAAGCTTGCTCTAMACATTCAGGTTCAAGGTGAAGTTTATTTGGATTTCATGTGTCCTGTAGTCCTAAAAGATGTGTATAACAGGTAGATGTGTATAATAAAACCACATAGTTAATTGAACTAGAAATTTTAATCCCACAGCTCTTGTACAGGTGTTCCTTATAATTTACTCTTTTATGGATATCTCTGAATATTTTYCAGAAGGTTATACATGTGGCATTGACAAAGCTACAGGGCAGCCACACTTCTCTTCAAAATGCCCTTGAGTGATTTTAGAGGTTTAAAACTTTTAGCTCAGAGTAAAACAAACTAACACCATGTAGGTCAAGATCAGTATATGAAAGATTCCTTTGAAGTTTATGATTTTATCCCAGAGAAAGGAGTTAGGGTGACCTGAAGGCAAAAAGAACTTTAGAAATGATTGTTCAGCTAGGAGTATTTCCATTTCAGTCACCGTCCAAGAAGACCCTCAGTCCATTTGACACACAACAAACAGGAATATGAGTAGAAACAAGGAATAGCAGAGAAAGAAGTCATGCATGAAGAGAAGCAAATAAAAGTTTTCAATTAGTCAAATGCTTAGCYGCTCACCTCTCTCTTGGGTACAATAGAATGACAAGTGAAAGCAGAGGGCCCTGAATTTAAATTTGCTCGTGTGTGACACTTTAGACATACACAAAATACTGTTAAAATTTGTAAAATTAAATAAAATTTTATGTTAATCTATTTAAATTGGCACACCTTTTAGGCTTTGGGGCATTAAAATGWAATGATGATTACCGTATGCTAATGGCAGAAAAGTTTTGTTGGAAGGGATACTTGGAGGTTATCCATTTCTGTCTTGGTGCTGCATGAGCTTCTGTTGACATGGCATGACCTCTTGTAGAACAGTAAAAGCACATTAGAGAGGAACTAAAAAAAAATACAAATGGCTTTTCAGAAACTGAGGCACATAATTTTTAAACCCCCAAAAAATCAGAGAATATGTTTTGCAGCCAACCCAAAATTTATTTTAATTCCAAATCAAAACAAAAAAGATAACTGTATTGTCCTAATGTAAAGAAAAATGTCTTCTTTTTTAGCAAATTGTAAGACAGTCACCTAGTAAAGGGACAAAATTCTTTAGGAGCACACCCTTAATTCTCTTAGGTGATGGATTTCGCAATTATTCTTGCAAACATTGTAAAAAAACAGTAGTGTGGGAAGTCCACTATGGACAGAACTATTATTTCCCATTCACCCTAATCACCAGACAGGAAGACACTTGTCTGGGGTGTGATCCAGGCAGGAGGTGTTTGTATTCCCCTTTGAAAGGACACCTCTGCCCTGACATTAGAAGTAGGCATGCTGACTCAGCAATAAATGTCTACATGTTTGGGAAAATGGAACTGAAAGGATGTGTGTCCTCAAAGCTTTTTCCTTTCTTGTAAGTTTAGAGGGAGCTTGAGATGGCCAGCTCAGATAAAAATATCTACGTTTGGTTGAACGAAATCCATCATAGGAGGGAAGCAGTGTTAAGAACCAGGGAGCGATAAAAAAACATCTACTGCTTTGCAGTAATGGAAATAGTTGATGTATATTGACAWTGTGTGGCTTTGACCACAATATCTGATCTTTTGTCTATAAAAGTGTGTGCAAACAAAAAGAGAAATCTACAAGATGTCTTGAGCAGGGAGATTACAGTAAATAAACAAACTCTTCTTTTCCCATATGCTTTTGCAATTAAATGTATGAACAACAACAACAAAAATTACTGTGTTCTACATTTGTCATAATTGGCCCTCAAGGGCAAAGTGTCTATATAGCCAAATGAAAAAAAAAAAAATGCAAGTTGCATCTCTGAAGGTTTAAAACAGTCTTTGTGCTTCACTAGGTCTTTTATTTGTTTGTATTTTGCTTTTATTTTTTTTCAAGTAGGAGCCAGCGACACAGGATGTCTGTTTTTTGAGGCATTGCACATTTAATTAGCCACATACACTCTCCTTGAACTGGACCAGTGGTAAGTGAAACTATCATCCACTTCTCCTGGCACTTTGGATTGATTTGAGAGTAAGACATTTGCCCTAAGGGAGAAAGGCATTGCGTCTGCACAGAGCCGAACAAATGTTTTTTAATTAATGATTTATTCAGCTCATGCGTTTCTTTGTCGGCGTGTAACAGAACACCCCTGGGAAGATCCCTGAGAGAAGAGGCTGAACTTGGGACCTCGAATCTGAAACCAGGAATGTCTCCTGCCAAAAGCCTCGTCTTTGTCTTACAAAGATACTTTGGCATCATAACCCCAAGATGGGGTCTCTCCACTCTGGAGGGTGTTGTTTCCCTGGGTATCAGTCAATCACTGTTTAACTGGCTGCCTGACACCCAGCCAAATCCAATCTTTTATTAAGTAATTAATTACATTTACTAAATTACTCAGAGCCCATTTAGGTGATCTAAATTAGCATAGTGCTAATAACATACCATGTTTAACAGAAGAAATACAAGATACAGTTTTTCCCTGCCAGGTTTCCATTCCAATTTCTTGCTGGGGGTACTGGGTTGGTRTGACAGACTGGGAGCAATCATTTCTAGCCTTTGCCCCTCTTGACAAAACTCATGTTTGTGTTATGGAAGCCCAAACTTTACTGGATTTAACTCAGAAGAACAGGAMAATTTTGGGTAGGTATCAGTTTTGAGGGGAGAAAATTCCCCTTTTCTCCTGTGACTTGTAAATTCTTTGATTTACCTTGCTCAGATGTCACTGGGGTTTTTAAGAAATTCTTATTAACATACGAAAAAAGAAAGAAAAACTACACCAGGCTAGGTCAAAGTGTAGCTCAGCCTTCTGCCTTTGACAGGGAGGGTAGCAAATACCTGGGGACATGACATGAGGACAGGAACAGCCATCAAGTGCTGCTTTTCTTTTCTGTAGGAACTTGCAGGTTTGGCAGAGTTCCCAGCCCAGGCACTGCCCACGGGCTGTATCCATTCAGACTGATCAAAGTTCAATCAAAAGTTAATTATGGCTTTTGGCACCTTGTGCTGACATCAGTGAAGCCACAGAGGTTTCTGGGAGGTTTGGTAGGGTGGTTTTGCATGCTTGGATAATTACAGTGCGAGGTGGCCGCTTGTTTTCCAGGAGCAAGGTCACCCCACCACAATGGGCAAGTTCCGTGGCTCATTTGCAGATGAGAGACTTTCTTGACCCTTTATAAAGAATCATTGCCAGAATAATTTCATAGGAGCATTCTTCTCCTGGAAGCACGAGCAAGCATTACATTATAAACATTTATGGAGGCACAGAGGAAGCTTTTCCAGCCCAGCCTGACACTTGGAGCAAAGTTACTTGTTTCTGCTGCCATGATGGACAAGTAGTAACTCTGCATCGAGTGGGGCAGCTGGTGTTTATGGGTGTCATGGTTTCTGTTCACAGAAGATGAACTCAGAGTGGCCACAAGTGCTGTTAGAAAATTATTAATTCACAATTTTTATGTTGACTTTGTCTGTATCCCAGACCGAACAAAATATAACAGCCTCAGCGATACAGGGYGTATTAAATGCCAGGGTCTTGCTGCATCTATAAAAAGTCAGCCATCACCACCACATATTGGTGTTGTGAGGTTTTAGGGGGTCCTGCAAGTCACAAAGGATGGTACAAACTACTGGCAGACAACGGTCTGTGATCAACCCAATGGCAGCTGCCAGTCAGCTGAACTCAAAACACTTTAAAAGAACCTTCCTTCTGCTTCCTCCTGGTACACCATGGCAATTGTAGGGTATAATTTCACTGTCTGAATGAATTCTTTGCTATCCCAGAGATCTAAAGCCAGATTAATTGTTTTATGGGCAGTAGCAAAAGGTTATGCTGTGTCTGTTTGGATTTTTGTTTGGTTCATACTTGGCAGCACCACCTTTGTCAGCTCTGGTTTTTGTGGGGAAGGTGGGATTTTTCAGYGGCAGTGATTTAGGAGTACAGATGCTAATGGATCTGTTCATTTTGTCCTTCCAGATAACACAGGACAAGTATCATAAATGCATTGGTTTACCCCTCCGGAGTCTCGTAAATTCCTGAGATTTTCCTGCAGAGTGTGAAGACAGTCAAAAACATCCTAGGAGGTWGAAGAAACTCAGCACACAGTATGTGTTGGTATGGATGCACAAAATCCTTTGCACATTTCTCTGGACAGACCTGCTCTGTTACAATCCTCTGAACAGTGAGGGTATCATGCAAGAGAGTTGCAGAGTACAGGGACCCTTTCCCTCTCCATGCTCTGTTTTTGGGAAGTCAGAAACCCAATCAAAAAACTCTCTAATGGCTGGTTTGCAGTAGGRCTAGTAACAATATTTCCTTTCTCTGACAAGATCCCACAGGTCTTTCTGATACTTTTCCAGGTGGCCTTGTGCACATGAAATTCTCCTCTGGAACTTTTATTTCCCCAAACTGGGAGGTATCCAGGACTTAGCCTTTTTTCTACCCTGCTGGGGACTTGCTGTTGTTACAGATGCTGTCCTGACCCAGTGAACATTTTCTGTGCCYTGGAGGTGCCAAAGTCAAAGATTTTTGGTATAAATATGACCTATCTGTGTTTAATTTTACATTTTCACTCAGATTTTTGTGTATGTAAGGTTCTGCAATGTCAGTTATTCTTATGCTTTTATTTACAGCAACCCACCAACATCAAAAACCACCTCTGGAATTTGGATCCTCTTCCTGACTTGACCTGAGTGATTTTTCCTGAAGAATGTAGTGAAAAAAGCCATAAAGTGCTTCAGAAGTCCTGTGAGTCCCTGAGGCAGAGCAATAGCTCTAGAAAATGTGTTWAACTGAGAACATACAAAATGGCTTAAGAGGCTTAGTAGAAAATGTCCTGAGCTTCAGTTTTGTAAATGTGCTAGTTCAGAGTTATGGTAATAAATATTAATTTTATTTTGACATTTGAAAGAGACATTTGAATGCTGCCTATGTGCAGTGCAGAATGATTAAAAATTATTGTGGTGTGTGAAATTTATGTTTTAGCTGGTATGATTACATCCTTCTAAAAATGTGCAAGGCTGTAATCTTTTAAAATTGTTTTTGCAGCAGAGAGATTAAAATTCAGCGAAGCACTTCATATATTTTTAAACAATCATGTTAATTTGAAAGTGACTCAAATAACATTCATTCTATTTTAAACATAAGTCATAACGATCCACATTCAAATTCTTTGTTTCTAATAAAAGTAACTGTGTGCACCAAGAGCTCAACAAAAGAAGTTTTCTTGTACCGTGAGCCACTACAGACGTGACACCAGCCGGCTGGTTATATAGCAGATGTAGTAGAAAGGCTAAATTTATTTTTACTCCAAATCAATGCTTTATTTCAGGWTATAGGATAGGTTTCTATCCACCTTGTCTCCTCCCACACCTCTTCTCTCAGTCTGTATACCTGTTCTGGAATTTCCCTGGTGTGKCAGTGGAGTCAGAGTCAGAATGATTTGCTGCAGGCTGGGATTAGACAGTGACTGAAAGCTTCTGTAGGTGCAGTTCTGCTGTATTTACTTCACAGATAAGGATCTTACAACAGGGTTGCACTGCTGAGGGTCAAATTCAATTCAGAGTGGAATGAGAACAAATTTGGTGTGCTTCTGAACAGAACAAAAAAAAATTAAATGGATACCCAAATCTTTAGAAATACATACCATTCTTATTGATTAATCTGAGTCAGTCTGCGTCCTCATATTTGGTGATACTTTTTCTTTGTCAGTTCTGGATTTCTCTCATTTGAAGGCTGAAAAGTGTTTATAGGTCCTGTGGACAATGGTTTACCCTTGTTTTAGATGGATTGCAATGACATACCCATCTTGAAGCTGTTCAAGATTCTGTTCTTTTGTCTTCTGGTGGAACAACCATGTCTTCTTCTCCATTATGTGAAACTACCATGGCTTCTTCTCCATTATCTGTCATTGACTCTCACCCTTACTGTATTCTGGGCTTTCCAAGAATTCAGCATACTGTTGTTTTGGTGGCAAGCACAGGCTTTACATATTTCTAACCCCCATCAGCTCTACTAGCTGTGTTTCCTCGACTTKCATGGAGCATTAGGTGAGGCAGGTTGTTGCCCTGTGTGTATTGTTTCAATTTATTGACTGGACTCCCAGGACAGATCTCAAATCTGACTCACTACCAGGTGCTGGGAACTGTGTCCTGTCAGGGTGGGCTCTGCCCTGCCTRCAAAAGGTCCACCACCTCAGATCCTGAATCATTTCTCCAAATCCAGCAGATCTCCTCCCTGATGGTGTAGATAAAGCAGCTCTGTCTTTGCCCACAGAACAGAAAGGATGCAAAACTGCAGTTTCTTGATGGCAACAGTGAAACGAATAGAAAAGGATAGTTTCTCTGAAGAACTTGAAATTGCATGTTGGTTAATGCTGCTGTGTGTTGACTGCATGACATTTGCTGGAAAATATCTGTAGAAGAGAACTTTCTGTAGAACAGATTTGACAAACTTTATGACTTGTCCATTAGAAGTAACTAAAATTAGAGAAAATATTAAAGATTCAAGGTAGAAACAGTATCTGGGGTTCTTGACTGTATAATGTGGGTGAAAGCACTCTCCTTTCATACCTTAAAGGTGCTTGGTATTGCAGAGTGTCCTCACAAAAAGGAGGTGAATCCCAGATGATGTTTTCAGGCCATCTGTATTTGGTGAGATGCTTTTAACAGGCAGATTCTCCCCTTTTCTTTCATCTGACCTTAAGGGAAAAAATGCATTAAGGAAGGATAGTTCTGAGAATTTGAGTGTACCTTGCGTTGAAAGACAAAGTTCCTTCTTCACTTGACTTTAAACTCCAGTAATGACAGTTAACTCTTGAAGTAATGCTTTAAACGGAATCTCAAATCTCTATTAAAGCTGATTTTATCTTTATTGCTCTCATGAGTTAGATAACGTAGTTTACAACTATTCTTTTTTCTGCGTACATTGTAGACATACCCAAAATCATAAAACAATTCCCTGTGGGAATTTTGAAAACACCTGTGAAACATTGTTTTCCATTCTTGCTAGATAGAGTAAGACTGTAAAAAAAAAAAACCCACAAAAAACAAACAAAAACCAGCCAACCCTGTCTCACYAAGAAATTACTGCTTATTTGCAAAAACCAGAACAAGAAAGTGCAGGAAAATCACAAGGTGCTGCTGCTTGGTACAGGGGCAAATAGTATCAATGTCAAGGCTGTGCACTTGCTGAAGAAACATCAGAAAAAATCAAAGAAAATGTAGATCATTCCCACTGTACAACTCTACAAACAGCTGTGGGTAACTACTGCTGATCTAAGTACATTACATTGTGTCTTGTCCTCTTACACAGGATAGGGAAAAGTGAAGCAAAAGGAATGTAAATTTTTTTACTTCGGAAAAAATGTATCACATTCAGCATCCAGTTTTTGCTTGTGAAAAAAGACCGATTATAACAAGAAGAGAGCTGATTGATGAGTTGAACTTTTTACAGAAAAAAMCCCTAAAACAAAATTACTACTAACACCATTGTCACACACCACAATTTAATTTAATTAACACCACTTTAATTTCAGTTTACAGATTGATTTTGAAGAGCCATATTTTGTTCTGTAGTCATTGCTGCTGTCGGCAGAAAGTTCCTTTTGGAATCTGGGGTGTTCTCATGTGGAATGTTTATATGTAAAATGTCCAATCTAATTAATATTTTTTTTGAAATTGTGAAATAATAGAGATGAGTAATAAAGGTAAACTTTTCAGCTTAAAGCTGGATTTCAAGAGCTTCTGCCCCACTTTCTTGTTGAAAGGTATCGAGTAACTCTTGTTGGAAGCATAACTTCTGCTCCATAAAATCACTTTTGATTACCCCAGTGTAAACTGCATTAACATGAGCCACAGGAACCTCTACCCACACTCTGGAACATCCACAACACTGTACACACAGAAGGTGTAGCAAAAGGAAAGCAGTACGACCACATGGCAGTTCTGCTTGATGTGGTAAGAAATGTTTGTTGTGACTGAGCTCTAGCTCAAAATGGGCTTTGTGTCCTTTTCCCACTGAGTAGTTTCTGAAATGATCTGAAAATTCAGTTCCTGATTTTTCACTGAATTCCTTGATTTGTCATGCTTTGGGCAATGGGAGTCTGTAACAGGGTGACCATTCTGGACAAACTGGCCAAGAGAACCTCTGTGCCTTGGTACACCACTGGAGGAGGAAAACCCAACTCAAATGAGGATACACCTGTTTTAATCCCATCAAATCATTGACCTTTACACTAAAAACTTTAAGAAGATTGTCTTCTATGCTGATGTTATTTGTGATGTGATCATATTCCCTGGATTTGGAAAATAAAACCAAGGTAATTGGATTTTGAAAATGAACCCATAATCAGTTGGTTGTTAGAGGTGTCACAACAGGACTTTCAGGCCACTTGTGGCTTGGGCAGAACCTGAACTTATGTTCTTGAAATGAAAAGCTCTGCATGTCATTACTTATTCCCTTAACCATACCAGGTTGCTAATACATTACACCTGATGTTTTKGGGTTTTTTGAAATGAAAATTAGGCAAAAGAAAGATATATTTCTGCAACTGTGTCGCCAAAATGACACTGACAGAAGATGAAGTCATGGTTGGTGTTTTTCTATAGAAGTATTTATAAACTGTGTCTATATATAAATCTATATAAATGCAGTTTGAATCAATTTTTCTCAATCTGAAGTCAGGAGTCCTTCAACAGTCTGCTGAAAACTTACTGACTGAATTTTGCTGGATCTATTTTTAGTTTCCAGCTGTTACAATGCTTTTAAAAGTTAAAAGAACTTGACCCTCTCTGTGAGTAAAAAGATGTGGTTATGATTAAGGGTATTAGGCAGTCATTGACAGAAATGAAGATGCTCTATGTACTGCTAGTGAAAATGTGGTATTTCCCTAAACAAATCCCTAAAAATCTGGTTCATATTATGAAACAAATCTGGGAACTTGTGGATATTAGCAGAATACAGCATGATAACTGAGATCACAGTWACGGGGTCACTGCAAAAAGACTGACTATCTGAAACAGAACATGACTGCAGCTGAAAAGAGGAACATGAGTACTTCTCACATCCATTTTCCATCTGTTTTATCCAAGCAGAGACTACTACTTTTTGCAGTATCAAGCGAAGACCTGGTCTTTGAAAGTGTTCGCTGAAAAAAGAAAAGCAGAAAGAAAATTTCCATTTTCCTTAATATGATATGCTTATTCATGTGAGCTGCTCCATGCTGGGTAAGGGTGTGTAAGGGAAGCTCCCCATGCCATGGAAATATTCTGTCATCTTGAAGATTAAGGTCACTAGATAGAAAGCAGAAGGTTACTCATGACAGAAAGACTTTCTGCAAAGGTTCATGGCTCACAGGAGGGAACTACTGATTGTCTGAAAGGCCTGAAGAGGCATTAAACGTCAGAGAGGTCCTTCCCAGTGGCATACTTAACAAAGAGCTATCCTTCCTTCTTTGTGACATGGTGACATTACTTTTTTAATCCGCCATAACTGCTCTTTGATGAAAAGGAGAATGGTGACAATGSAGCTGATAAACCTGACTGCTTTTCCAACTGCTATTCATGGGAAACTGTGTTTGTTTGGAGATAATTGGAGGCCTGAGATTTTGAAGGCAAAATACCCAGAAACAAAAATCTCTCCTCGAAGTTCTGAATATGCTCCTGGATAYGTACACATAGTAATGGTGTAATGGAAGAGAGGTAATTTATTTCCTGTTATGAAAAAGTATTCATTTTTTGTGAGTAGAAAAACATATGTGTGTTATTTATTGAAAAATGGATTTAAACCTGCTACCCACATATTCACTTAAAAACATCACAAATGTATTGTGTTAAAGCAGCAAATACTATCTCCCTGTATTCCCATTTAACACCAGCACCTAYTTTAATCTATGTTTTTGAAAAACGCAGTCGAATTCCTCATTCTTGAACTTTCATGCATTTGTCCTTCACTCCTATCTACTTTCCCCTTGCACATTGCAGCAAGTATACTTTGGGGACAAGATGTCACTTGCAATGCCTTATTCTGATTCTGAAGTAAGTTTAATTGTTAGGAATCAGATGATTTTATTAGAAACTGATTTTTTTTTTAGCATTTCTTATGAGGGAAGACTATGTGAAGAAAATCAGTTATTTTCACAATTGTTTGAGAAATCAGTTTTAAAAGGTTCAGATCTTCACATTCAGTTGAGAGTTTTTCCAGCAGAGGGCAAGAAAGTATAACAGATGGAAATGGTGCTGCTTTCCTGGACAGCCACAGTGGAAATGTTCAGCAATGTAGCCTGAGGATGGGTTGTGAATGTAATAACCATCCCCCTTTTAGGGCATAATGGCTTTTCAACAGGTTTTCACTGTTCAAGGATATCCAGGGAAAGACAAGATAGAAAAGGAGCAGAGGAGACCACCAGAGCTGCCTGATGTTTCACGCTGTTTTGTCAGCACAAGTTCCTCCAGATAAAATCTGTTTTCTAGGGGTTGTGAGGGAAAATGTCACACRGTGCCTTTTCTAAGCAGGCTGTGGTGACACACAGTTCCTCACCCGGTGTTCAGGCAGTTTGTGGGATGAGGAGGAATGCAGATGCCTGTCTGATGCAGAGCTCCCATCCTTTGCAGTTGTTGCAGTTATTGAGTTAAAACAGAATTTGCTTCTTCTTCAAGGAGCAAACAAAACTCTGTTCAACCTCAGATTTTAGGAACTTGAGCTGATGGTCAGGAATAAACACCTGGGATTTTGCATTTGAACATGAATAAAGTGTGCTTATTGCTATATACTACTGTGGTGAGCACATGTRTATTATAGATACACATATGGAAACAAAAAAGTTGAGCTATTCTGTTGAATGAGTTTGCAAAATATCATAATAAAGACTGCAGACCTCATTTGCAATGCAGCAGCATGTATTTACTAAGGCATTTCCTAAATTTCTTCAAATCATTGCAGTGACTTAAAAAATGCTGTACAGTCACTCTTTCAGCTGGAAAAAATTCCAGTCTCCTGATGCAAACCTTCTGTTAAGGTCCAAGCTTAGTTTGCCATGCAGTTKTTTGCGGTCAGTGGTTCCTTATGAGTGAAAACCTTCTGATTTGGGCAAAAGTTGCAGCCACCTTTTCTTTGGGTTTTCTTAATTTAATTGCAGTAAAATATGTAACTCACAAATAGTCAGTCTCAAGATCTTATTTTTCTGTCACTGATGGGGCAAATAATTTAATATCTTACAATGATGGAATTCTGAGCAAAACTATAAACCTTGGTTATCATAGCTGATGAGGCACTGAGCACTGAATACAGCCTGAATGTCTTTGTAGAATGAAAGGGATTCAAATGGTATAAAGAGMTTATTTATGTGAAAATAATAATAATGACAACAATAAACCAAAAATCATATTGGTTGAATGCCAAAATTAGGAATATATTGATAAAAACATGCTATTTTAATAATAACTATCTGTTTAAAGAGTAACAAGTAATTTTTGGACTCATGAAGTATTTACCTAGGAGGAAGCCTTATGTCAGTTTTCATAAAGGTAGTTTTGCTTCTCTGTGTGGTTGTTAGTTAAGACTATACTGCAACTCTAACATTCTCTCATTGCTTGATTAAAGTTTCTAGAAACAGATTCTGTTTACAGAGCAGAAATATATAATTCACAATAAAATTTACAAAACAGTATGCATAGCTTCATAGCTCTGGTCAACATAAAATCTGCGTAATGGTGACCACTGTTCTGTTTTTCTTTTCACGTGAAAAGTATCAACATCTGTACTTTGAGTGTGGTTTGTTTTGGATTATTTTTTTCTTTGTTTGGTCATGTGCTGTCCCAAATATTTTTGACTTTTTTCTCCTAGTACAATTTATTCAACTTTTTTTTTAGCATATGAAGAGATGTCAGTATTTTTAAATGAGCTATGGACAGAAAAACTATTCTACAAAATGTTATCCTTAGATTATCTAGTGTTTTTTTCTTATGCCTTTTTTTTTCAAAGTCAGTGTAGATTGGAATATATCTATATACCTCCACAGATTTTTGAATGTCACATATTGTTTTTTAACCAACCTCTTATAAGAGGAATTTTTCATACAGAAATCCATTGACCTGCAGAGATATTTTCCTGATGTACAATAAATCAGACATTTCACATATTCCTGAAAAAAAGGACACAATTCTTACTTTGGAACTGCTCAGGGCTGACAGTAGTGGTCTCAGTGACCTTTAGTGAGCAAAAAAGTCAACTCACTTTACCATCAGTCACCCATAAGTGCTCAGAAATGGAAACTCTGCTCTTTTTAATGTTGGAATTGGTTTCCACAGGGTCAGGTGGGGTGGCTGATAGGAAGAGGAGCTGCAGGTCAGGAAAGCATCCTGGAAACTGCWGTGAGTGTTTGAGATCCTGAAAATRAATGTACAAAGCTTTGGCATCTGTYTGATACCTCTGGCAGAGGAGCCTCAGCAGTACCTCCCACTAACAACTGAAGCATTTGTGCTTTAGGTGTTGAGATTAATAGGAGATGAATTGTGCCTGAAAGAAGTTGTTGTCTCTTCTGACTGCAGACAACCCCATCAGCCTCAGACCTGGAGTTCTGCTTCAGACCTCTGCCTCTGGYCAAATAAATCCCACTCTAGGAGTCTTAATAGGACTGACCATGTCAGGGCCTCTGCTATATAATCCTTTATATCGTGCTTATATATATAGAGCAGTAGTCTTAAAAAATCTTTTGCTCCCTCTGTTTTTGTGCTAGAACACTCTTGTATGTCATTCCTTAGTTTTTGCTATTTAGTCCAAATTTAACTTCTGAAAATGCGTTCCAAGTGGATGTTTAGTAGACAAATGTGTTCTAAGTGGTTTGTGGAACACTTACAATGAAAAAGATTGCAAAATRTATACCTATGAACAGTCTCTGCAGATTGAAATCAGTTTATTTTTCTTAAAACGCAGTTAAAACTCTTAAAGGATTTAACTGGGKTAAAAGAGACTACAACTTCTCTCCYATCTTCTCTTTCAGTTCTCTTCTCCTTCCTCCTGTAAACATAATTTSTTTTCAAAAGTCCAGATTACTTTGTTAAAGGATCAAAATTATATCTTGTTTAGCCTTAATTCATATTTTTTTGTTCCTTGAACTTCAATAACAAAATTAATTTGAAGTGGTATTTTTTTTTGTCAAAATGGTACTTTTAATCCAAAGAAAATTGATTGTTTTTTGAAAGTTATTTTGTTTGAAAAAATTTAAGTAAATGTCTGTGTACTTGGCTCAGGTTCTCCTAAGTGATAATGAAAACTGTTCATGAAATTAATGGCAAAAGTTGCAAGGTAATATATTTACACTGTACTGTAATTAGAACAGTTTTTAGAGGATAGTTGATAATCTAGTTGTGCAGTCAAATTCTGGTGTCACTGAACACTATGTAAAGCTAGAAAAATATCAACAATTTTATTTCATTTGRTTTCCAAATTGAAACAAAGGATGCAATTCAACCCACAGAACAGCAAAGATGGTCTTTAATATCTGCTTCWTGAAGTACCATGGAATGAAGGACAGATATCCCAAACACAGCCAAACATCTATTAAAAAAAACCAAACAATTACCCTCCTTGCATGAATAACCACTAATGAAGATCCATTTTGTYTCTCTTATCCATTTTAGTATAATCTTTTTCAAAAGCATTTGTGAAAAGTGGTTGTCTTGTTGTTTTCTGACTTATCAATATCTGGTTAACCACTTTGGGGGTGACTGTTCACATTGCTTTTATTTGTAGTTCTCATCAGAAATGGAGAATGGGGCCCACGACACTTTTCCCCCCTGTAACATTCATGATAGTGTCTACCATATGCTCTCCCTACATTTTGTTAAATACACTATGAGAACATATGTATGTTATTGCTTAACTCTAATGCCAACACTTGTCTGAGATGTCTGTAAGGATGCTATGTCTTATGACAGTATAACAATCCTCTGAATGCAATTCAAATGATTTTGAACGTTTTGGGGTGTTTTAAGCACTGTCATGGGCTATTTAAAACTTCTTCCCAGGGTTCTGTTTGTGTCTTGATAGTTTGCCTAAAATTAGAGTGTGTACAGATCACAGGYCATCATTTAGCTGATGTTCAAGTRTCCAGSCTGCAYGAACTTTGGAGAARTCTGTCATCACCCTTGAAGAGAGATWTTAGTATTGTGACTAGGTCTTTGTYRYGGATCTATAAATGCAGTCTCACTCCTYTGCTCCTGAGCATATAATTTCAGATGAGTTACTAAGAACCTTTACAGACATTTCTCTTATTTTGATTATATTTTTATGAAAGGGTGAAGAATGTAATCAAATGGCTCATACCAGAACGTTCTTCAGTGCGTCCTGTGCATTCAGTTTCTTTGCATCTCCTTTGAAACCCTCAGCCTTTGCGATCACCTAGTTAAAATGGAAAAAAAAAATACTTTTTCAARCATTGATACAAACATTCAAAAGGTTTGTATGGATATCAGCAACAGAGCAAGCAGATTTAACTTCTAAATTTGGGACTGTAGATAAATGCCCTGAACTCAGCCCATTCATTTATGGCTACAAGCTTGGTGAAGTCAGCAWTATTACACAAATTAAGAAGTTTTTCTACATAGTGGTTTGCAAGTAACAAAATGGCCATGAATACTTAAATACTACAGGCTGGTTTGTTGATTGTGTTAGAAGGCTGTACCCTGACAAGGAGCTGCATGATTTTTAAGATTTGATTGWCACATTCACATCTTGGGAATCCAACGTGTGGCCAGAGTGCTTCAGGCTGTGAACCTGCACAGACAAACAGGCGTGGGGAAGGGATGAGCCACGTAATGCTGGTGGTCCTTCCCCGAGTGCTGTAAGTTTTAGAGTGTGAACAGGAGTGGGTATCTCAAACACAGCCTGGTACCGTGCAGTGCTGCTAGAARTCAAGAGTAACTGACAGATTAGTGTGAACAACCTTTTGTAAAGTCTCTTTAGAAAGGATATCCTAACTGTTCCTCTTTGATGCTCTTTTCCATCAAGGTTTGCCTTTGTGGGTGTTTGTAGTGGCAAGGGTAATTTGCTATTTATGGTATGCAGAATTCATTAACATTAGTTTCTGTAGTGTGTTTTTTAATCACCAGCAACATGTGTCGCTGGGTACAAATTTGCATCTGTTGTGCCTATCATGCTGATGTGGGTGAGTGACTAAGGCACTTTCAAGGCAAGTTAAAGCAATATCAGTGTAAAAACGGGGAAATCAGACTTAACTTATGGTGTGCCACACCCACAGACACATTCCTCTGGCCACAAGACTGGGTTACTGAGTGACCTTTGCTGGCCTTTTCAGTCTGTTTCATATTTGGCTAATACATAGAAGTTTTGGTTGGCAATGTGTCTGGGCTAGAAATGGAGAGGAGCAGGAGTAGGTCTCTAGGGAGAGAGGTCTCTTTTTGACCATTTGCATCTGAGCAATCTCTTAGAGCCAGTATTGCTCTCCAAACTGAGCAAAATTATATTCCTTTGTGATAAAAAATATTTTAGAAAAAGATTTCTTGATGTAGATTTTTTTCCTGTGAATGTTTTTCTGCTTTGCCAGAAGATTGACATGAAAACACAGCCAATGTGGCAAATGTCTGCTTTAAGTTCTTTGTCATTTTGACAGACTCATAGAATAATTTAGGTTTGAAAGGACTTTTTAAAGTAAATTAGTCGAACCACCTGGTKAAAATAGGACTGATTTTGGAGTTAGGCCACGCTACTCAAGGCTTTTGTCCAGACAAAAATGAAATATTTCCAAGGATGGAGTTCCCACAGCATCTCTGTGCAACTTGGTCCAGTGCTTGATTTCTTGAAGAGGGTGAATTWTTTTCTAGTACCTAGTCAGGACTTCTGGGGTTGCAGGTTGTGTCTGCTGCCCTTTGTCATGTCCCTGTGGAAGAACCTGCTCAGTATAAAGGAGGTTTGAGCAGAAACCCTGTTTAACTACCACAGTGAAAACATGTCCCTAAACCTGTATGGCTGATGAACCCAATTTAATTCAATTTCAATTTTTTTTGAAACATAATAGTTTATCAAAGTGTATTTGTATTTTATTTTTTGAAAACGGTGTGATGGCCCATTTGGTACAGCTCCAARGCTTTATAGAATCTGGTTACAACTTCAAATCAGAAATATTTTGAGCTTATTTCTGGCAGACTTGGAGTGTCTAGTAAAAGTGCACTGGAATAACCTATTTATAAATTTTGTTTTACAGGATCATTTTTTCCTTACTTTTGTTGGATTGGGGAGCAATATTTTTATATTCTCTATTAAGTTTTTTAACTAAAGCTAAGCCTGGAAATTTTACAAATAAAATAAAGTGTATGAAAAAAAAAAAACCCCTTGTTTTAAAGAAATCAAACTAGATTGTATTTGAAAAAAAAAGGCCTTATACCATAAAAGGCTCTAGGTATCAAAACACTATTTAGAGTCCAAAATATACAGAAGAAAAGGTGTTTTAAATGAGTATTTAATGAATAATAAGCTGCTGAAGCACTAGTTATTGCTGGCATTAGCTGGAAGGAAATGAAAACTAAGTGCTAAAAGCAGAAAGATACCTCTTTTGTGATCAACAGTGTTTTGAGAAAAAGTTAAAATTTGAAACCCTGATTGTAAAACATTGTATAGCAAAATGAGGCTTTAGAGGCCCTTTCTAGTTCAATTAATGCTACACATTTCAGAAAAAAAGAGAAAGATGGGAAAACAAATGATGTCTTTCAACTATCAGTCTGTACAGCAAACACTTCAAAGTTGATTCCTTGAAGGGTGAGAAAGTATTTTACTTAGTTTTTCCTCTACATTTACAATTCAGTGACACTCCTAGGACTTTGTTATTCATTTGCTCATAAATTGCATTGGTTGCATTTGGACTTTTCTTTCATCACTTACGTTCTAGAGCTTTCTTTGTGATCCACTAAGGCTAATAGCATGATGAACACTACTCATCCAGAAAAATGCTCTCTTCTCCAGTAGTCATWTATTTTGGGAAGATGTATTAGTGATGTGAGGAAGCAAAGCGAGGCCAGTCCGGTAAATAATGTGTATTCCTGACCCAAATGAAAGAGAAGCCAAAGAGGTGAGGTACTCTAATGAACATTATACTCACCAAAGAGAAGCAGCTTCTTAGGAGTGTATGTCAAAGGTGACTGCCTGCAGAAACCAAAAAATGGTGGAGTTCAGGATCCTGAAGGGAGAGAGGAAGGTAAAAATCGAGCCATAGCCCTGGACTTCAGATGAGCAAACCTTTGCTTCTTCAAACATTTGCTTGAAAGAGTAACATGGGATAAGGACCTAAAGGAGATAAGGGCCTAAGAATAGAACACTGGATAATGTTTAAGGATCTTCTATTGCACTCAATGAGTATGAAGTCAGGCAAAAATGCCAGGAGACSTCTGCAGATGAACAAGGAGTTCCTGGCCAAACTCAAACACAGAAATTAGGCAGAGAGTGGAAGCAAGAATGGTTAATGTGGGAGGAATACATAGATATTGTCTTAGCATGCAGAGATGAGTTTAAGAAAGTCAAAGCTCACATAGAATTGAATCTGTCCAGAGGTATAAAAAACCACAAGAAAGCTTTCTATGAGTACTTACTTAAAAGATGGACTATGAACAATGTGGGCCCAGTGCACTATGAGATGGAGTACCTGGTTACACAGGATTTGGAAAAGGCTGACACACTGAATGCCTTTTTGCCTCAATTTTTTTTTTGGCTAGACCACTCGTCAGGAATCACATGTCCCAGAGACSAAGCAGAAAGGTTGGTGCAAAGAAGATTCAGTCTTGGTGGAAGAGGATCTGGTCATAGAATATAAAAACAGGGTGGACACCAGCTTGAACATAAGTAGTGTATTTTCAAAAGCCATCCAGTTACTGAAAAATCTAAGTCAGCAGTGTTTATGGCGAACTTAGGTTCCTAGAGCCTGAATTATTTAGAAATGGAACTTAGACTTTTTAGAAATTACTCAAAGTTGTTAAGACTGTTTTAAATGTTTAGGCTTTTCTTTGTATGGCTGTGACGAGAATATGCCCACAAGTTAATCTAAGGATATTATCCCATAAATAAGCATTCAATTTGTTCTTCCTGCATTTAAACTAGCTAACCTAAATATATTCTACCAGTAAATCATTAAAGATGTGAAGTCAAAATCCATAGAATGTATCATCACCACTTGAGTGATGAACAYTATATTTGAAAGAAAAATATTAATTTTGTCCATATTTGACAAGTTAGAAATTACCACTGGGTTCTAGGTTGTCATGTGCCTGCCTTCCTCCTCCTATGGGTTAATGTGCCACATCAATGCAACTCACTGCACAATATTTTTTCTCAAATCTTACAATGCTTATAAGAGTGTTTTAAATCCATGCCTTCTCAGCAGCATTGAACTRAGTGTGTGGAAGTTGAAGCTTCTGTTAAATCTGATTTTTTTTTTAGCAAACACCTTCAGATAGATGTGATTAGTACTCCTACTACTGTTGCCTTAAGGCATCATCASTAGAAATATTATGCTTCCTATTAGACAAAATTTATCTGTGACAAAAGTTAAATATGGTTTCTGGAATGATGCCAGTGAGAATTTGGCAGGTTACTCTGAATTGCTCCAGACAAGACATCTTCCATCTATTTCCAGATACAAATGTGTTGTGACAAACATTGTGAAGAAAAAAGTGCCTGGCTTTGTTCTTGAGTTTTCACCTTTTGTCTGACAAGATCCTCTCTGATTATATATTGGGGTAAGATAGTGTGAACTGTCTTGTAGCTTTCCTGGTTCGTAAGACAGCAAGAAGTATCTTATGCTGTAATGATCATACCTGAAATTGTTAAATTTCTAGTTCCAGTATGCTATAAGTCTCACTGCTATGCAATCACATGATTTTTCAATTATGGAACAGCATAAAGACACAACAACCTGCTTCTTATTTATATTATATTTCCTTAAACTGTGTACTATTTCTGATAGTATGGCATTTTCAGAAATCRTTTCTGCTTGCCACAGAATTTCATATTTCTAAATTTTATGTCTGGGCTACAGATGCAGAAAATATGTTTCTTGGTTGTCTGCAAATTACAGTGGCCTCATATCCTTTTATTTGTCTCATGGAAATTGATAGTTTGTACATTTCATTTTCGAACTGCAATATCTGGGTGATTTTTTTGCTTTTCAGAAAGCAGATGTTTTTCCCCTATAGTCAGCATTATTAGAAGTTGTGTCCACCACTGGAAAAGATCTATGGAGCTGAATAAGGTGATACTTGGATTGAAAGCTCCAAAAAAATTGAAATACATCAAGAGTTAATTCACAGAAGCTGCTTTTCCTTGTAGGGGTATCTGAAACTTTTAGCTGGAATCAGCATGGTGTTATTGCAAATTTGTGTCTAAGATAAAGAACAAAGTTAGATTTGATCATTTGTGATCACAAAACTGATAATCTATTTTAAAAGATCAATAAAGAACCATTCTTATCAGCTATCTTGACCTTCTGGATTATTCAGTTTCTAGATCTTCATTCACTTTCTGTATTAAGCTTACAATTTTTTTAGGATAAAAAAGGCCTTTTAGAAAGAGTCATCTGCAAAAGGTGGGGAAACTCAAGATAAGCTCATTACCTGAGCATTTTAATCAAATTCTGCATTTTAATCAAATTCTGCCCAAGACATTGTGTTTACCCAATCCAGACAACATACTTCCAAGAATATTCTTTCTAGATTCACAGCAATCCTTTCCTAAAAACATATGTATATAAAAATTTGTATTGGTGATAGCCTGTAAAGCAAGGTAAAATTTTGTTTTCCTGGATAAACATACTTATGAAATCTTTAGGTAATATTTTACTTAGAAGGTCATATTCCTGTCAAAAGGATGTACACATTGGAAGTAGTATTTAAAATATATTATAGTGCTGGTTTTGCTTGGCCTGGTTTTTGGTAGCRGTGGGGGGATACAGAGATGGCTCCTATGAGAAGCTGCTGGAAGCTTCCACCATGTCCAGCAYAGCCAATATCTGATGGCTCTGAGGATGATGGACATGCTGTTGGCCAAGGCTGGGCCACTTGGTGATGGTGGTAACGCCTCTCTGATAACATGTTAAAGAAGAAAATCAAAACAAAGAGGGACACAGGTTTTTTTTCCTAGCCAGAGAAGAGAAGGATGTGAGAACATGTGAGGGAACAACATGGAGACACCAAGGTCAGTGGAGAAGGACGGGGAGAGGTTCTCCAGGTACCGGAGCCAAGACTCTTCTGCAGGTTGTGSAGCAGACCRTGGTGGAGCAGCTGTGCCCCTGCAGCCCATGGGGCCCACGGGGAAGCAGAGATCCACCCACAGCCTGTGGAGAGGTACCCACGCTGGAGCAGGTGGATGCCTGGAGGTGGCTGTGATCCAGTGGGACACCCTTATTTCCAGGCTGGAGCAGCTTGTCCTGGCAGGACAGCACCCCGGGGAAGAGTGACCCATGCCACAGCAGTTTTGGGATACCCACAGTAGTTTTTGGAGCCCCAAAAACAGGGTTCACTGTAGAGGTTCACAGAGAACTGTCCCCACTGGGAAGGGACCCTCATGGTGCAGCAGGGGAAGGATTCCTCTCCCTGAGAAGCAGAAGAAGATTTTGGTGATGAACTGACCAAAACCTCCACCCCCTATCTTCCTGCRTTGTTGCAGGCAAGGAGGGAGGCATTGCAGGGAAAAGCAGTGTCTTAAGGGCATTTTACTTCTCATTATCCTCCTCTGACTCTGTTAGTAATAAATTCACTTTGTAACTCTAAGTTGAACCTATTTTTCCCTTGGAGTCTTTTTCTCCCAGTCCTTATCTTGACTCATGACCCCTTTGTTTAATTTTTTTCTCTCTTCTCTGCCCAGCTGTGGCAGGGGAGGGCARGAAAGTGGCTGTTRTGGGTGTCTGGCATTTGGCCAGTGTCAATCCCGTACAATTATTTGTCTTTCTCTTTCAGAATTGTGACRATTGCAAGCCCCTGAAGTACATGCTGAGGATGTAAAGGTCTGGGCGGGAAGGGAAAAGATTAGTTTTATTTAATACTGCTTTTTMGATAACGAGCTCATTTGCCTTGCAGTGTTAAAAATGAGTAGAATAACACTAATATATAAACCAATATTTAAATTCCATCCAGTTGGTGTAATTTTTTCTTTCTACTGTTTTATTCCATCACAATGTCTTTTCTTTATCATTTGTTTGCTCTGGTTATTACCACTCCYGGATGAAAAGGAGTTAGATGTCCCACACTAAAGCAGTATAGCAAACAGAAGTGATGATTTTCCCCACCAGTCTGCAAAGAATTTTGTGCTCAGAGTTCCACTGATGCAAAAAGGAATTGTGATTATATCCATTCTGCTGGGTGTGAGGCAAAAGCTCTGAACAGAAAAGCTTTATAAAATATCTAAAGAGGAAATTCCTCAGGGAATGGGAGATGAAGGGCTGAAATATGGTTTGAGGAAGTACTTTTCCTTTGGAATTACTGTGAGTGTTTAACAGTACGTTTGATGATAGGGGCTTGGAAAGTGGAGGCACACATGAATTAAATCCCAGTCTTTAAATCTGCCTGTGGTGCTGGGAATTAATTACATGACCTTTATGAAACTCTCCTAGTTTGCTGCAGCAGATGAACCCATGCAGTAAACCCCAGACTTTGTTCAACATAGAAGCAATGTAGAAAATATCTTGGATAAATGTTAAGACTGTAAGCCTATAGTCTTGATTAGACCTGATATCTTAAGTTACAAAGGAGTGATTTATTCCCTGTTAGCTTCAGACACAAGATGAAGGTGCCTAATTCACGGTCAAACTCACTTTGTAATGAACAGAGATAACATTATTCCCAGAAGTCAATTTTAGCCCATTTTTTTCTCATCCCATTGATTACAGTGGGGTCAAGCTACCCTCAAAAATTACATGACACAGCAAAGCACCTCAAGTGAACGGGGATAAATCTAGTTGTGACCAGTTAATCCAGTTTAGATCAGCCAAGATCAGCCTAAGATATCTCAGTGTAATGAAATTCAATTTTCTTGCTCCTAAGATGAGTTGAAATACTACTGTCTTGGTGATTGTTAAATAGCAGTCATGGTTATGGCAGAGATCTGTCCTTCTCAAGTGGTTCTGTGTTCAGCCTAGTGGGACAAGATAATATTCTCCTTAAGTCATTCAATGTGCAAGAGCTAAAATTGTCGCTCAGCCCCAGTAGGGAATATTTATTGTCTGGTCTCTGCACCTCGTTCCAGTCTGTGTCCTCTTATGCCTGGTGTCACAAAAAGCCACATCAGGGGGAAGACTGCCTCTTCCAGGAGTTCCTGTCTGACCCTGCCTCCCCTGTAGGACTGTGGCTTTATCTCCCTGCATGCCAGCACCCAGCAGAAGGGTTTGGGCACAGAGCTTACTGGCCATGGGTGGGAGCCTATCCACCCATGCTCCTGGGGACAGTGATTTTGCCGATTTGTTCCACTGGTGTGGTTACCATCTTTATTTAAGTCTCAAGTCAGTCCTAAATCATAATTAGTGAAGGGAGGGTATGAATGGTGTGATTTATTACAGACCTCAACTTCCATGCAAATTTCAAGCTCAAGAGGGTGGCTTCTAAAATGGAAAAGTCTGACTAAGCATGGGACTTTCTATGAATCTTATGATGATCAATATTGCAGTGGCCAGAAAGAGAACAGTTACCTATGTTACAAAATACTCTGTCTTCATTTTCTGCTTGGATTCTAGAGCTTTCTTTACAAATGACATACATAGTGCTGCCTGTACYGAGCAAGCGTACTTATGACTAGGCACAGTCAGTATTTCCCATTTTGAATACCAAGAAATAAAATAATTTTGGACATCAGATGTCATCAGAGACAGCACCAATCCCAAATATGAAATAGGTGGAAAGAAAGTTATCAATGCACCAAAGGAAAACTAAAAAAGAGGCAGGGCAGAGATGAGAGCACTAAGACATGTTTGATCTAGTTTGGAGCTAGTTTGGGTAGAAAGGTTGCTCTGAGTTAGTCACCAGATCTCTAATTCAGGAACCTGCAGGACTGGCTGCTGTTAGGCAGCAATGTGTGACCTTGGTTATAACAGATATTGTAAAAAAGGCTGCAACATTAAGCAACCTGATTTTAATGAAGCTAAAATGCTTTAGAAAAGCAGGACTAATTTCCAAGAGCRTTGCTATTACAGCTATCCTGCTTCTGGGACAAAAACTGCTATCTTTGCATGACACTGTGTTACTGAACCAGCCAAGAACATTTATGGTGATGTCCTTATGGTCTCTTTCTAGCCTCTCTTATATTTCTAGCCTCTCTTTCTAGCCTCATCTTGATTCTCCTTGAACTGGTCCATGCATTCAGCTGGCAGAGAAGCGATGACAGTAAGCCATTCCTGTGTAGACCTGCCAGCATTTTCAAAGCTGGTTCGTGTAGCTCCACATTGTGCTGCACTGCGTGATACAGACTTATCTTCCCTCCCTGGGCATGCAGCCATTGTAAATGTTTATATAGGCAGAAATATAACTGAGTACCTGGGGACTGTGGTCCKTGTCTAAAATAACCTGCTTAAACATAGGGTCAGTGGGACTGATCATATGCCTCAATCAGATACATTTCTCAGTGTTCCTGGAGGATCAAATAAGAGCAAGTCTTTGCAATTTGTGTAGTATCCCAAACAGGCTATCCATATGAAGACACACTTAGTCTTTCAAAGAAACATTAAAATAAAAGAGTGTTTTGAAACCCTAAATGCTGCATGGACAGTGTCTCTCTCCTTGATACCGACAATATTAGAATGATTAGAAAATAAGCCTTTCAAAACTGCTTTCACTGAGTTACCAAAAATCTACAGGATGCTAGTAATAATAAAACAGCTCAAAAGAGTAGAAATTCCTGACAGCTATTAAGATTACAAGAATGTAATACAAATCTCAGAAGTGTAAGTCTGATAGATTGTTTGATCACAATCTAGAAAAGATTCAGCAACAAAGGACATAAGCCTATATCTTGTTATGTAAGCTACTCTGTTTTCAACTGCTACATTTTTGAGGCAACAATGTTGAATAATAGCTTCCCAAAATTTGATTCCTAAACAATTTTGAGTTAATATACATCACAATCTCTGGAGATTATAAACAGGTGCTTTCCTCCTTTAAAATCTAAACATGGAATGTTTTCTTCTGAATTTAGTTTCTTATCTATGCCTTTTTTTTTAAAAAAAAAGCATATCTGGAGGAGAGATAATTGCCAAAATAATAGTTGAACAAAGAGAATAACAATGCATTTTTCTATCTATGAAGTAATTATTGTAYGTTTTCTCAATGAATGCTGTCAACATGAATTTTTTGAAAGTCTTTAATGGGTCACTGCATTGAAGAAAAACAAATTTTAGGATGCYTACTTGTATTGTCAGATATTTGTAAATGTAATGATGGCATTGTGAACTGCCAGAATAGTAAAYACACAACATCACTGTCATGGAATTAAAAACCTCCATAATAGTGTTTTCACAATTATGATGTGTTGACCTGTGGAAAAAACAGCTGAAACTGGTGACATGTTTGAATGACCTGTCTATACTTAATTCAGATTCTTATTCTCTCTCTTTTTAACTGCTGCTTGAGGATTTGTTCATTTAGCTGTGGTTACCCCTGGTGCCATTGGGGCCTGCTGATGAGCACATTACTCCTGCTCAGGAGCTGAACTTCCATATGAGATATCTCTCAAGCATGAAGTTTAATAGACTGATGAACCTGAAAGATCTGAATATAGCAGTTGAGATAAAAATTATCTGGTTTCATAAGATATAAGTACTTGTACATAACYGTACAAGATGACAAATGTCAGTGTGTTAGATTTTAATGGATCAAAGGATTCAACCCYGTTACTTTTTATGGCTTTGGTTTTTGTGGCTTTCAGGAAAAATGTGTCATGGTCATAACCTCTATACATCTATCACCTAATTAAAATAGAACCAGAAGCAATGAACTTATTCTCTACAAATTGGATTAGAARTTTTGTCCTTTAATCTCGGTGTTCCAAACAACTAATGTGCCAGATGAAAGACACCAAAGCAATGGTTACATTTATATCCTGGAAAATATTCCTAGGTAAATTATTTGCTGAATTACACATTCAGATTCTTAGTATCATTTCAGTATGTTTGGCTTCCTTTTTGTTTTACTAGATAGTGTTTAAGTCCCTGGAAGATGTTTGCTTAAATTCTACAGCACATTTTTCTTCCTGAAAAACAAAGGCAAAAATACTGTAAACACAATTCTCAGATGCATGGTTTTCACTTTGTCCTAAAATGTATCACAAGCCCTGAAAGATTTTTATATGCCCAACATGTAAGCATCAGAAATTCTTTAAGTTTTTATTATTATATGAAAAAATAATTAGTAAAAAAAAAAAAAAAAAAAAAAAAAAACAAGCAAAACCCCCAAAAAAACAAATCACCAAACAAAATCCCCCCTCAAAAATCCCAGACTGAAACTCAGATGAACACTATCCTCTGCATTAAAYGATTGTACTTTGTGTGCTGAAAACATTTTAGGAGCTGTGTGTGCTTTTTGAGGACCCATAGCTACAAAACTGTTATCCTTCTAATAAGCGAACTGGAATATTTGGTGTTCAGGCTTTTTTCATGGATGAAACAAAATGTGTCAGCAAGAAACTTTTACTATGTTCCTGTTCATTCTGCTCCTTTAGTCTTCTTAACAAGGAACTGTGTCTTCCAATGACATATTTGAAGTCCTAATAAAGGAATAACCACAAAAAAAAAAAAGTTGAACACAAAATACACCGTGATATCTTCTCAATATTTAGGAAGATATCTGGGCTAATAATAATAATAAAAAAAAACTGATGCTTACTTTTTAAATGCTTTCAGGCAAAATAGTTCAAAGAACTACCATTCTTTTTAAGTGTTGGAAYAGAATGAAAAATATAAACAACTATTTTATTCAAGCATTTAGATGAGCCATGGAGGAGCTCTCATTGTCTTCCTCCTCTAGATATGGAAGATATTACTAACAAGTAATATAAAAAAATCAAATTTGCATTAGAGCAACTTTTTTCTTTTTAAATGAGTCAWTAACTTACATTTTATCTGAATGCCATGCAAACTAGGATAGCAATATTTTGCTTTTTTGAAGTTTGTTTGCTTTCCAGAAGGGTTACACTAAATACTCACTGATATAAGACTGAAATTATTGCAGTTGCTATTTATTATAAGGATTATAATTCATTGAAGAAGAAAACAAAAGAGGGTTAAAAGTTTGGAATATATTGTAAATCATGCTGAATATCATCCTTCTGTATTCATTGCTTAAACCACTTGTGGTTCAGAGATGCAGGTGTTGCTTATGCACGTGGATGACTCCATTTGATGACCTGTGGTCAGACTTGTGCTCTGCACCTGTGTGATTCACCAGGAGAGAATCACAGAATGAGATGAGTTGGAAGGACTCCATCAAGATCATCGAGTCCAGCTCCTGGCACTGCACAGCATCATCCCCAGGATCACACCACGTGCCCCAGAGTGTTGTCCAAATGGTTCTTGTACTCTGTCAGGCTGATGYTGTGACCACTTCCCTGGGGASCCTGTTCCAGCACCCCAGYTTTTTCTATTTTCCGACCTAAACTTCCCCCCAACACAACTTCAGGCTGTTCTCTCAGGTCCTGTCACTGTCACCACAGAGAAGAGATTGGTGGCTGCCCCTCTTCTTCCCCTCATAAGGAAGTTGTAGAATGTGATGAGGTGTCCTTTCAGTCTCCTCCAGGCTGAACAGACCAAGTGTCCTCAGCCACTCCTCCTAAGGCTTCCCCTCAAGGCCCTTCACCATCTTCTCTGCCTTTGTTTGGATACTCTCCCAATGGTTTAAGACTTTCTTATACTGTGGCACCCAAAACTGCACACAATTTTCAAGGTGAGGCTGCCCCAGGRCAGAGCAGAGCGGGACAATCCCCTCCCTTGCCCTGGTTGGTGATGCTGTSCCTGATGCYCCCAGGACAGGGTTGGCCCTCCTGGCTGCCAGGGCACTGCTGACCCATGTTCAACTGGCAACAAAAAGAACAGGCAAGGCTGCCTTTGTGTCTGCACACAACACCTTCCATCTTTCAATCCATTGCAAGAGAGCTACTCTGCCAAAAAAAAGTGTAAAGCTCACAAAAATACCAAGGATATTTGTGAAGTTTGGGATTTTTCATCAAAATAGAAGTGGTTCTCAGTATTAGGGACTTAAAGTGATGAAGCCATGKCAAGACCCTCCTTGGCTGGCAGCTGAGTTAAAAAAAAGTATCAAGATGAAAAGTGAAAAGAAATTACAATTTTTATAAGTGTAATTAACCACTAGAACAGCCTGTTAAGGGAAGAAGGGAATTCATCATGGCTTGGAGTGTGTGAAAACAAGATTGCTTTAAATATCATGTTTGCTGGTGTCAGTAATTTTTATGATGTGCCTTGTGATGCTTAGTGGATTCTGTGTTATGCCAGCTTCTGTGTTTGCTTGAAATGCTCAGATTTAATCCCATTCTGGTCATGCTGTAGAGTTTGTATGGCCCAAGTGAAGCTTAATGCCTCTAAAACAAAAAGACAGATACCCAAATATTTTTTAAAATCTCAGGGCAGTCAGTCTCATAATCTCTATGGTTATTTTATGGTTCTTGAATCTTTGGGGTTGTCAGTAATGTAAAAGGGGTTGTCTGCAGTTCTCTACTGGAGCAGCGAATTGTATGTGAGTGAGCCAAGAAACAACGAAGTAAAACTGCAGCAAATTCAGTTTCTCAATGAAATCATTCCMCTTKAAATCTCYGGATTTATTTTTTATTTTACTGATCTTAAAATCCTTCAGTTTARGAGCCAYGTATTACAATAGAAAMTATGTACCTTTTGCTGGAAACTATMTGAACCCTGTAATTAACACACACTAAACTGCCAGTGCMACCATATGCTTGAAAAATACATTTGTCTTTATTTCTGTCTCCCTCTTAGACGTTATTTAATGCCTATTACCTTTGAGATTTAGCACTCAAACATGTATCTCAATATGTTATTGACTGCCAGATAGCCTCTGGCATCCCTCCCTGAAGACAGCTGGGAACCTCCTGACACCTCTGTTGCCTACTCCCTACTCTGATTTTGAAGCTCAAATAAGAGCCTACTTTATTACAATTTCAAGAAAATTTTCTATGTACCTGTGAAACTTCTTGAGAAGTGTATTGGATTGATTCTGGTTTTCTTTCTTTAGAACTATTCTTAATTCAAAACAGGTTGAACAAATAGACAATCATTTATTTATAATGTCAGAAGCAGATAGCACAGTTACAGAGGCTCATAGAAATAATGGGTGAAGAAATAAAAGAAAAGCTCTATCTGTCTTACTTCACTGGAAATAGATCAGAAAGGTCTCCATTTCCTCCTTAAATCAGGATTCCTCTCTTGTCAAGATTGTATTCAAGTTTCAGGCTTTATGCTTTTCACTTATATCCTGTGGTGGAGTATTCTGTTTTTTTTATTAATTTTCTTCAATCAAATCTTCCAATCATCCAGGAGTCCAGCCCATGTACTTTTTCCCCCTCTTCAATGACTTCTGTTTTATCTTTCCAGAAGAGACAGTCTGTCTTACCAACAAATTTTAGAGAGCAGAAAAGTGAGATTATTTCATTTCCATAGTTATGTAAATATGTTATGTCTACTGGGACTCATCCTCTGCTCTTAATTGATTAGTAAAGAAYAATTTATTTCAATGAGGTGTGTGACTGTCTCCTTCCCTTTGATGACTGTTTCTATTTCTTTACTAAGGAATATATTTTTTGTTTACCTTTATTAAGAAATTTTACATTAAAAATGCACATGAAATGTCAGAGAAGTGCTCTGGAGTGACAGCAGATTTGAGGGTGACTAATCTACTATTTCTTTCTTTAAAGCATGTAAAAGTGTTGTATAAACAATGTATTTCCCCAGAAATTAGATATGTGGATGAGACTGTATTTTCCAGCCAGGTAACTGGAAATGAACATATTCTGCTCTGCAATATCAGAATATGATGTATAGTCTTACATATCTGTATGTTCTGGCATTTTGTTTTGCCAGAACATACAGATATGTGACTCAGATCTATTAAGAAGTGTTGGCAGTAACCAGCTGAATATATTCTATAATGTGGTTGTCTTTCAGCTGGGGTTTTGTTTATTTTAAAATCAAATTTATTTTYTCAAATTACATTTTTATGAATGATTTGTGGCAGAAAGCCTAAAATAAAGTTTTAACATTTGCTAAAGCCATTCTAGTGGATTCGTTTGAGGAGATCACATTTTATGCTCAGAAGAACTAAAAATGTCTGGAARAAAAAGCTCCATATTCCAATACCAAGTAGGTCAAGAATCTCAGGTTACAAAAAATTGGAAATATCTGAAGCAAAGAACTCTGTTTTGCTCTTCATCTCTTACTGAGTCAAAGTATCAGAGAATGGTTTGGTTAGAAGGGACCTTAATGACCACCTAGTTCCACCCTCTGTGCCATGGGCAGGGACACCTTCCACTAGACCAGRTTGCTCAGAGCCCCATCCAGCCTTGCCCTCAACACWTCCMAAGATGGGACATMCACAACTTCTCTGTGCAACCTGTTCCAGTGTCTCACCACTGTCACAGTMACATATTTCTTCCTAATATTTGATCAAAAACTACCCTCTTTTGGTTTAAAACCTTTMCCATTTATCCTACTTATACATGCCCTTGTAAAAAGTCCCTCCMTGGCTCTATCAGTCTCTAAAGATTTTGAACTACTTAGGAGTGTATCAGTAAGCTCATATGCAGAAAATCCTCATGCATAACACTTGGATTTTKAGAAGTCAGCTTCAGAGAAAGAAATTCCTCTGAAAAGAAATACATAATCTGATAAATCTCTTCCTGTACTGACCCTGAAAACAGCATTTCAGACATGAGTACTCTTTTGAGTGATAATCAGGAGAGCACATCTCTTGCAATGTAAACATCTCCTTCTTTACTCCCTACATTTGTGAACTCTCAGATCATTGCCAAAGGYGACAAACAGGCCAGAGGATTTGGATCCAAACTTTGGTGTCTTTGTTCTTTAGTATTTTTTTCCTGCAATTTAAATAGAAAGAATTATAAAAACAATATTTCTTCTGCTTTTCCTGCACAATTGTAATCGCCAGAGCATCGTGCATCTCAGATACWCTAATTTATATTTGCAGTAGCTTCATTAGGTAAGGAAATGTTATTTCCATTTAACAGGTGGAGAACCAAGGTACATTCACATAGAAAGGCTGGGACTAATCTGCAACAACAAACTAAAAATTATGCCAATCAATCTACATGCACCCACACAATCTGATTTCTTGAACAACTTGTTTGGAAACATGGGAAAGCAATTATTTCAGCCATATTATTCCACTTATTGGGCTTGAAATACAGAATGGTACAGAAATCTAGAAAATGTGCTATTTATTGTCTTTGGATCAGGAATTCCTGTTTTGTTCTCTAGTACCAATTTGTTGGGAGCTCTCTGATCATCAAATGCAGCCCTTCTGTATTTCATGATCATATTTCAAATCAACCCCCTCGGAATCAATTCAGTGCTCATCCAGTATGTGAAAATTATTAGTGATTGTTGGGTCAAAAATCAGGAATTTGTTTTTGCCTTGATGGGGGGAAAATGAGGCCAAGAGGGTGCCAATGAGCTACAAATGAATAAGCCAATTTTGAAGCAAAATAGGCAGAACGATTACAGACCCTAATTATACTCACTACATATAAATTTAAATTCTGGCTCTGCTGAAAGAGATACACATTTTGTCACTGATTGTGCTGAAGCCAAGCAATTATTCATTACTTCCAAGCAAACTCTTGGGCATTATAAAAGCTGTTTCAATATAAGTTGTTTTTAATGGGACTCTGTTCAGGTATTTATTCAATTATTTCTTTGTCCTATCACTGAGGTAACAAATTTGTGTATTTTCTGTGCATTTTGTCTTCGTAAAAGCTTCTAGACATTCATAAACCATTGTACTTTCATTTTGGTCAGACAAAATATTTAGTACAATGCCAGTTTACATTCTCAGACTGAAGCCTGAAAAAAGCCAAGGAATAAATCACATCATATTTTAAATCAGTTTATATTTAAGTATTTTCTTCAGATATAGACCAATTCAACTTCATATGTTTCTGTTCATTTTTTTTTCCTCCCAGGTAATATAAAATTTCAATTTTCATTGATCTGAGACAGGGAATATTTCTGATGTCACTAAATACCTAAGAAGCCTCTGTGTGTGTGTGTGTGTGTGTGTGTGTGTGTGTGTTAACATCTAACAGGTACTGTAGGGTGAGCGAGGGCAATCTATAGACTCTTAATTGACACTTTTCTAAACTTCCTGAACCTCTTGTGTCTGCAAAATTTCATGGAGAATCTCATATAAGGAAGCTGACTTGTGATATTTTGACACTTTCATCTCCAAAGCTCAAAAAGCTAAAACATACCAGAGTAATTCAAAGCAATGTTAGCCAAAGGCTTTGAACCTTAGGGATATTATATAAGTTTAGCTTAGATTTGGAGCAAATGCTCTTAGCAGGTCTTATTTTAATTTAAC